>NC_080670.1:164203079-164253079 GCF_030247195.1 Topomyia yanbarensis
CTCCCAACAGCAGGTATTGGTGCAGCTCGTCTACTGCTATTTGTTCCTCTTCGGAGAGTTTTCCGTCTACAAGGTTCACCAAACATTCTAGTTCCAGTTTGGGCTACAATACAAAAAATCACAATCAATAAAATCAAATGCAAAGTATACTGACAATCTCTTACATCCACTTCCTTGAATATAATCGGTTGTTCACGATTCTTTTTACGCTCTTCCTCAGCCAATCGTTCAGCTTCTTCCTCCTTCAGTACCTTCTCCGAGGGCAGCATTTCTGGTGGGATCGAACCATTAACTCCGTTGAGGCCATTTTGTGCGTCCGCTTCACTCTCAGACATTTCGGTCGAGTTTGGATCACTGTCAGTAGGATTACGTTCCTTTTTAGACTTTTTCTCTTTTTTCTTACTGTTCTTATCGATCTTGTCCCGAATCTTATTCCGCCGTTCGTTCAGCTCCTGTGACTGTTGACGAGCTTGCTCGATCTGACTGTTGAGTTGTTCTAAATCTGGACTTGGTGCCCGATTGCTACCGAGGCCAATAAAGTCCGATTCGTACTGGAAGTTTGCAGTCGGGTCACCACCCGAGCTCAGGCTTTCGATTAGCGGCGCAAAGCTCTGGCCTAAGGGAGTCGACAGAAACTCTTGGGGCAGATCGAGAATGTACTTTGGGATACCGACGCCACACAGAAACTGGCACAGGTCTTCGCTGAAGGTGTTGCAGTTGTGATGTAGCAGGTTGTATCTGGAACCTCTGGAAAAGGATGAAAAATGTGGTTTAGAAGTCATCTATGTGCCACGCGGATAATATGAAGGGTACGAAAAAGTCCAAGCTCGTCGGGGTCATTTAACTGAGTTTTTGTTTTTTTTCTTTCTCATAGGATGGTTATACAATCACGACTTTAAAACCGAGACACGGAGGATTTCGGAAAACATATGTTTGAAGGATTCAAAATGTTCAAAATCCTTTCCTTTTGTGTCTTTGCACTGAATGGAACTCGTGTCTTACTACTAAAACCAATCTTTACTCTCTTTCCTGCCTTATACCCTCAGAACAGTATCAACGGATTACTTCGCGGAAAGGCTATTTTCCACATCTTTCGTTTGCTATCATTTTTTTTCGCAGTTCACTCGGAATCTCGCTTAATTCATACATTAGATCATTTAGATCCTCTGTATATCGAGGGGAGGGAGGCATTACGCATCACGTTTCGAAATTTTTTAGAGTCGCGGTGGCAACTGGAGGGTTAATAATACTTGTATCAGGATGTTTTTTAATAAAAAATGAAACGGATACTAATTTCTAACTAATATAACAATAAATTAGAGTAGTTAGTGAGGAGATCATAGATTCTAATGTTAGCTGTAGCTAATTTTGCTAAAGAGGGGCGTATTAGAACTGTTTACCCTACTCAAATGAAAGGTGTAAAATTGCCATATGCTGCTATTTAATTTTATATGGTTCGTAGTTCTAGTTTCGGTGTTATGGGTTGAAGAGTGCGGCAACACATAAAATATCAAAATAACGCAAACATTATTAAACTATTTTCTTGATTGCTGGAATTTGTGATTCTGGCTCACTGACGCCCAATTAAACCCTATTTGACCCCTTTGGCCACCTACAATGGAGCCGAAAGGTTCGAGGTAGTGACGAAGGCCTCGAATAAAATGCACATCTCGTTTATCGGGCTGGCTGCCTCGATTGTCACAAGCTTGAATGAAAGGTTTGGTACCCTCATTAACCGCGATCGAGTTTCGTTTAGATCCTAGTTCTAGAATGAGATCCCACATGACATTTCCTGAACCTTTTTGCCTATCTCATATAGAAAGGATTTGTTCGTGTTGATAAATGTTGAAACACTACGCTTGTGTAACCTGGTGGACTAGTTTAGTCCTTCATTACGTAGTATTATTATTACATTAGTCTCATTTAAAATCTTAAAGCTGTTTATGTCCATATTGCCACATTTTTGCATGAATTATGTTTCTATCTGCTTGCCACTCCAGCACATAGGGTGATGTGCCTATTATGGCAGTAGAGCCTATTGTGACCCTATTTCGTACCCCTTGGTTTCGAACCAAGCATATGAGATAATGACAATATCGATTTGGCTAAAACAGGTGTGCAAAAAAAGCTCAAGTTATATTCTTTATTTGTTGTGCACATACGTATTCAGAACTATCCACTAAATCCAACTTTTAATTAAAACAAAATCACCTTATTGAAATATCTGCTAATCCGCCTCACTCGCGTAGTGAACCGAAACAGGACGCAACGGCGCTTAGCAAAATAAACACTTTCGAGCCAGCATTTACCGCCTCATATCTCGTTATTCCGGCACAAATATATTAAATATTGCACTGATACATACCTTTATTTTAGCTGGAGAACCTTTTTACGATTATTTCACTTTAAAAGCACTCGTCAAACACTAGAATAGGCCTAGTGTTATAATAGGATAAAACTAAATACGGGGGTTCCTATTATTGGCATGTTTTGCTGATACACTACCACAATCAAAACCAACTTTTTGCATCCATCATACAGAAAAGAATCACCAGTGCGGCCAAACCAAAACATGAACTTGAAAACATAATGTTATGCAATTTCAGGTATAAGTAATCAATTATTTCAAGTTATTCAACTAATTGTTGATCGCAGATATTTTATTTTCATCTGCACATACAATTTGGATCGGGAGGAAGTAATGTGTGATGTGAACTTTATATTCCAGTTGTTAACTTTCGCATGGTTATTTCCTGCATGCGCAGTTCTGGGCGCTCTTCTACTAACAGCTGATGAGTTTCTTTCGTGTGCGTAATGTTTACGTTTGTTTTGATCGGCTGAAAAAAGCAGAATAATTCGTTTTACAAATCACGCGTTGGCGTCCATGATCTGGATACCTAGTTAGAATCGACGCAAATGAAATATGAGGCATTGCGTTTCAACTAGATTGTTTTTCGATGAGCTGGAAATCGGCACACCCATGAGGCGATAATTGGAACGTTCAGGTGGGAATAGATGCACAGAATAGAACATTTATTTTCATTTATGCTGAAAATTGAGACAATTCTGCCAAATAAGCATTATACAGATGTTTAAGAAACAGTACACTGATACTTTATTCTGAAAAAGGTTATAGGTAATATGGCTTCTTTTTAAGTTGTTCAAAAAATAGTGCGACCCTCTCCATAATGGTGCCAAAATAGGCTCATCACCCTATATACAGTTCAATTGTTTGTAAAGCTTGGTGTGCGGCATCTCTCACGAAATTACCCTAATTGACAAGTATGGTACAGATCGTATTTCACTAATTTTGAAACAACGTAACTTACACCAATACGTGGTTGTTTCGATACATGAACATTAGTTCTGCTCATAACTTCTTAAATGTGAACAGTATAACGTCACTGATATGGTGAAAGTGGATACAGTAGACTTTCAACTGCAACTTCAACTTTCCTTATTTGATAAACATTTCACCTTGCCAACAAATGGTCGAATCTTGCAACAACTCGGTCGAAATTATTTATATTTGACGATTTTAACGCTGAACATACATATTAGTTAGCGTATCTTTTTTTTTCGAAAATTCTTATTAAATCCACATGAGATCAATAGAAGAACGGCACGAAGTGGTCGGAAAATGAAAAGCAAAAGCATCAACTACTATTTTACGTTTTAACCCTAGAACGTTGCACTGGGGTACAAATGTACCCCACGCCTTCTTTGAAGCCGTGTGAAAACGAGAATTCGGCATTTACCGACCTGGGACCCTAACCATAATTAAATTTAGAGTTCCTAGTAAGAGTAGGAAAAGTTGGTATAGCCAGTTTGCTTATAGCCTTTGTGGAAGCAGGTGTCCAAGTTGGCGTGGGGTACATTTATACCCCAGTGTACGGTTGCCGTTAGTGTTTCGTCAGGTTTTGTGCGGTTAGTGGAAATGTGACTCGTGACAATAATTCAAATACTGGTTGTTTTATTACGTAAGTAACAATTAGTATTGAATAATCGTTTTTAATCATTTATTTTATAATTTAATTTAATTTTGAAGTGAAACAAAAAATCGTTCTTATTTTGGCTGATTTTTATTGTTTAATTGTTTATTTTTTACAGTTTTTCAAAGCAATGGCTCGAAAGTTCAATTTGCGCACAATAATTGCTGTAACAGTAACGTTGCGTGTTACCAATGTATTACTGGTCAGAAATATTTTTTCATTTCAATTTCCACCCCATTTGGTGGTATTTTTCAAAACACGATTTTTAAACTTTCACCCTTCAAAATAAATGCACATTTTCAAAAATATCGAAATTCCTTTTTATAACGGTGGTGGTCAGCTGTTTTCGTCCGCGTCCCTTATCACCAATTTTTATACAGTGATTCATCAGCAGTGCTATCTTTGAAAATGAACCACCTTGGTTATGCAACTAATTTTTTCCGATCTTTTTTTAAATGCAAATAATTAAGCAATCTTCATTTCGGTATATTCTGAATTGCACATATTTTGTCGTATGTAATTTTAAATGTACTTTCATTTGATGGCATTGTAAGGGAACACGTATCCGCCGGTTGATGCCAATCAAGCTGACATTTCTTTAGATTGAACAAACTAATTTATTTGTTTGTTTAGTGTTTATTTGACCAACTAGGAAACGAATCCACTGGGTCTTTAATGCGGGTGGGAAATACGCATGGTTGAATTATGTATGAGGGTGGAGAATTGGCAATTCGCAAGATCAATTCAAATCCAATTACCAATGTGCGGCAATTATTTCAGCACGAGGAACAAATGTTTTATGGTCATATTTAATGCTTTACTTTTAGTCAATTAACTCATCAGTCAATTATACTGAGCTAAGAATAAGTACGTACTATTTGGAAACGGGGGGTGTTTGATTCATGCATGATGTTAGTATCGTTTAGGAACGCAGCATTGTAATATCGGAACGTTTACTCGAACGAGGTGGAAAATTTCAAGCTACGGGATCTCAATATGCTTGTGATTATACCAATAAGGACCATTTATAAATTCTGCCACGCTATTAGGAGGAAGAGATATGACTAATTGTGATATAAATGGGAGGGGAGTACGTTATGTGCTTTGACGCAATCGGCCGTTTTACGCACAATTGCGCCATGTATACAGGATATTCCATAGAACATGAACACTTTTGCGACTAGCGGCATAAAAGTGCTACCACAAAATGAAGGAAAAACTAAAAGAATTTGATTCGTATTAGACCAAGGGGAAAAATAACGTGGTAATATGAAAGAGAGTTAGTTATTATTGGGTAATCTTTGCGTGACATAATTTTTTAGTGTTCCACCATACCACTTTTAAACTCATTGTTTACGGTACATTTTACATTGTCGACAACACTCCCGACAGCCGGCTGTCCGGACTTCAAGTTGTTTTCGATGAAACAATCTCGATAAACGATTACCTAGAATCTAAACGCCTAGAACATCTACGTATCCTACAGTCAATAAACTATTCAAACATCTTATGCACGAAAGTATATTCTCAGTCGCATTGCTTGCTTGAAGCGAATCCTGACTAACAACCCGCCCACTACCCAATCCGTGATACTTATGGGAATGTCACTGAGTCGGAGCCTCCGTTAAGTAAGTACCACATCAACACTTCCTTTCTCATCCCAAGTTACGGTAAAGATGGTCGTGGCCCGCAATGGTGGCTCTCAGGTGAAACTCTCGCTTGAACTGGATCAATTGTTATTCCCAAACAATGCTCCTCAAGTAGTATGGCTGGAAATGAGAGTCATCAGTCTGCAATCTACGAAGTATACCGTGCTTACGCAACGCAACGCAATATCAAAATTTCTTTTTATACCGTTTTAAGACCATTCTTTCAACTTTTAGAATCATGAAAAAAGTGGCAGCACTGCCGAATCGCTCGAACGTGTCTTTCTGTTCGTGCAATATTTACCAAAGTTTTCCAGTAGTATATAATGTGCTTTACGGAAAATCGAAGTCAATCATTCACATAGTCATTTCTTCTATAGAGTTACTTGTTAATAGGTGTGAATAGCGTGAAAATCGAGAGATTTTATGTAGTGATTTTATCGTCACATTCTGATAACTTTGCAATGAATGCGCGTGAATCTAGGCGCAAAAAATACACCCGTTCGTTTAGCGTAGCGCCATATATAAATGACTAGTTGATGCAACGATTTCACTGATGTTTGAGGAGAATTCTTGCACCCCAGTTAATTGAGAGCAGGTGAAATTGTTTAATGTTATGTTTTCAATGTTTATATATGTTATCCAAATAATTGTCTTATTGTAAATGCGGGCTAAACGAGGCAAGTTACATCCATTTCGCACTGAAATGTTTTTGAATAAGCTCCTCATGAATAACCTACCCTACTAACACAAACTCCTATTCCTGAAACATCTATGAAAATAGTATGGGTTCCCTGCACTTTTGCAAGTAGATGTTAAACTAACATTCCTTCCCTGCCTCGACGATTGTAAGGACGTGACCAGGTGTACACTGGGATGCTTGTTCCACTATAAAGAAAAAGCGTTAATCCCAAATATTTTTTGCGACACGATATAGTGGATATCTTGGTAAATATTAGCTGATCATTGTACAGCTACCCACGATTTGTGCAATCGTATATGCTATGCTATGCTATGCTATTCTTTCAACTTTTAGAATCATTTTTTTTTCAAATTGGTTGAAAATTCCAAAGTTACAATAATTTTTGTGAAAAAGTCAAAACCGCGGATATTTCACTTTTTATTTTGTTCAAACCAATTTATGTATCATTGATTTAATAAATTCCATACTTTCACTTACACAGCTGCTTTCGCAATTAAAAACGCTTTTAATCTACCTAACAGTGTGATGATACATTTCTTATATCTCTTATCGCTTTCTTTCGGTATTATATCGATTGAGAACATTTAGAACTTCATGCTTCGCGATGTTTATGATAACACATACTACATGGGATTGTGGCAGCACTCAGAGAATCGTTCAAATTAGCATAGGACAATATCAGTGCAAAAGGTTAAACTCAAAGGTTAAACTAATTTAATGAAAAAGTGGAAAAATGACCCATAAAATAGAAATACAAACGAATTATTGCTAATGCTCCATTAATAACATATATAAATTCTTCATTCCATGCATTGTGTAGGGAAAACTGATGTTTCCTAAAGGGGTTATATATGTGGTGCTGAGTCCAAAAAAAATCGAAAAACATATTTTCGAATGGATTTGAAGTCCATACTCAATAGCGTTTACTCAAATTCCCAACGCGGCTGAGAACTAAGCACTGAAATTTAAGCTCTTGATATCTCTGAAATACATGCGTGTATAGTTCAAACTTTTTATTTCGATATCGACTTTTCCTAAAAATGACTTCCCAGTAGTATATTTGATCTGAATTTTTTTTAACCTGATGTCAAAGAACAAATAAAAAACTATCGAAACCCGTTAAGGAAAATCATTTTCATTACTGGAATTTTCTTTTTCACGAAACTTTTCGATGACATTCCGTCATTTACATAATCTTATTAGGAACAGTTGTTTAAGAAACTTTTGTAATATTGTGTAGGAAAAGCTGAAAATTTATGAATTTTCTCTATCTGCAGCATATAAACCCTTTAGTATATCAATTAATTTAGGATACCCTTTTAACATAAACTATCGCACAAATGGGAATAGGTTCACCGAATTTTGGAAGAAGTCGATTAAATAACCCCTACAAATTGGTGTAGTTCGATGCAATTGAAAGAAAATATCCTCAGAAACTGGTGTATTTTAGACTGACAAAATGGAGACGTTGACTAAACCGCGACATATCTTCATAATAAACTAAACTTAATAATAAACTGAAGCTGTTGAAATATTCTTCCCTTCCCTTGATGTAGTGTAATAACTATTTCTGATTATTTAACATAGTCTTCTAGCGTAAAAATTAAAAAAAAATGATTTTTTTATTTTTTCATATTTGCATCTTTAAGATAAGGAAAACATGGTCAAGAAATGATTTACTCAAATTTAGCCTTGTTTGTCTGCTAGAGCCCATCAAACATATTTTCATATGAGGCTGATAAAATTGAGGGCTGATCAAGGGGTGAGTCGCTTAGAACAATGTGCCATTCACACTGTATCACTTCCGATAGCACGATATAAGATTACGATTCACAGTAATACACGATCATTTCACTCGTTACCACAATGTGTGGCACACTGAGGCACACTTCTGACAACTCAAAAACTGTCAACAAAGTGTAGTTAAATGATCATAGCAACCATTGCTTTTGTTTTACTGAACACCATGGCACATCGAGGCACATTGCGGCAGAAGCTACCACCCTTTTTGAATTGTGAGCACAATTCTATTTGTGCTAAGCGATTCACCCCTTGGGGCTGATCAAATCGGGTCTTCAATAAATTATAATAGTTAGGCAATATTCGAAGAAGTTTCTTGTGAACGAGTGTAGAACGACTTTGTTTCTACTTCCTTGGAGTCAGCGGCGTAGTCAGAAACTCGGTTTGGTGGGGATTTGGTGAAAATCTAACTTACTGTCCAAATGGAATAATTACGAAATCGCCATCTTTGAAGTTGTAAAATTATGGAGAATCAGTTTTTAAAAAAATTAGAACAGAGTTCCTGTCTTTAGCGAATTTGTTGAAACTTTCATTTAAAACAACTTTATTGTAGGCATGAATACTACGTATATGGAGTATAGCGTGCTATAAAATGATATTTACGAAGTGTTCCTTAATCTAGTTTTTTCTAAAACACCTTTCTATTGTGAGCTTCACAAACTCAAGCTATGGATAAAATGTAAATATCATCGTTTACAAACAATAGAAGAGATTTATCATAAACAGTAAAATCATAATAATTTAATTTAAAATTAAATAGTAATAGCCTAAAACATATTAATACCTTGAACACATGGAGCCTTCATGTCAGTGGTTTGTAATAGCACTCCCCAAAATTTTGCTGAAGACATTAAGTCTGGAACTAAATTTGTTTTGAAGAGTAACTTCGCCATAAATACTTTTTGGAGAATATAACGCCAAAATAATTTTATCAAATGATGTGCTGTTTAACGTTTGTAAACCTGCGAAATGAGCGTAATGGAAAACGCCATTTTTCATAAATTCCCCTACTTTTAGAAGGTAGTTTTCTCGATATTAATTATATAACGTTTTTGTCTCAACTCGACGCATTCCAAAATAAAAACATTTTCAGCAAATGTTAGAAGTTATGCAATTTTTCGGTGAGCAGTTCTAAGTTTCATAGACATTAAAACAATTCCAGTTTCGCTTCCTATTAAAAAAAAATCCATGTTACAGTACACCCCGTCAATAGTATGATAGGAAATTATGATTATGATTGATTTCAGAACTCTGAAATGAGTTTCTATTGGAATGTTTTAGGCAAGTATTTGATATTGATGTTATTAGACAACTGTGAGATCAAGACCAATAAATCAATTACAGATCAGGATCGAATTCCCACAATTTTTCAAAGGTCCTCATGATGTTTCAAGCAATAGGTTATCAATGTACTGATCAGATAATTATCATTGTAATATTGAATTAAATCAGTCTGCATCAATAAATTTATAACTTCAATCCAATTACTTTTTTTGTGAGGGGGGGGGGGGTGGTTAAACCCCACAGCATCCTCTTGGCTACACCACTGCAATTCACTTTTCATTTTCCGAGATATGTTTTAGATCGATCCGATGGTTATAAGTCAGAAGGTTCGCGCAAATGAAAATTTTTGCAGCGATAAGGGATCAAGTTCCATCTAGACAACTTGGAATTGTTCGGTGGTTATTCTAGCGGTTGTAGATGGAAAAATGAAATACGAAATTCGTTTTATCGACAAATATTTGGCTCATTTAAATGGATTATTACTATATTGACCAATAAATAGGCGACAATGAGTAACCCACAAACAACAAGCCATTACTTTTAAAGTATTCGAAATATGTATTTGATGTCTTCACTAAAGTTGTTCAAAAAAGTAAGAGCTACAAATTTGCTGAAAGCATTATTTCAATACAATCACTTCCAAGAAAATTTATGAAAATATGTCACTCTTAGGGGGATTAATCAATAAAATCACCATACCGTAAGTAAGGGCATATTATATGCTTTAAATTCTCCGAAGATACTATTGACCTAAAATTAGTCGTTTTGGCGCTAATAATACATTGAATGTTTGGCTATGGGAAATGATAAAAATCTTTCGTCCGCATTTAAAGTTAAATATCTCTTTTGATAATAGTCCGATTTCAACAATATATAGTTCGTTCGAAAGGTATTCGCTTTTTAAAAATATATAAATTGTTTAGTTACGTCGTCAATTTCGGCAGCAAATTTAAAAAAAAAACTGCAAAAAACTCAAACTGCACCTTCAAACATTCATATCTTGGAAACTAAACATCAGAATCAAAAAGCATTTAATGATGTATTATACATTTCTTTTGTTTGCATTTTTACCTGCGAAAATTGCGACCAAACGCGTGGGGTACAATTATACCCAGTGCAACGTTCTAGGGTGGAAAACGCAAGTGCAACATTCTAGGGTTAAGGTTATGGTGTCTTCGAAAAAGTTGCTGCATAACCCCTAGCGCTTTATTTGATTGCATCAAGCTAATTCGGAATTCTGGCGCTAGGGTACCACTAATATCCAATTTTTTATAATGCAAGATATAAATATTGTGTCGTTGAGAAAGTTGGAAGTTATTATAGATATATCTTTCAAAGATGAAAACTTTGTAGGTTCTATACACTTCGAAATAGAGTACTTTTGACATTAAAAATATCTTACTGCACTATCTGGGGCTGGGTGTCATTCTAAAATCTTTCAAATCAACCACTACTGTATTGGTTCGAACCTTCAGAAAGTCACACACTCGATTCACATTATCCTTCGAATAGTTGATAAGAGTAAGTGTTACAAGCTTTCCCACCTAACCTAAAAGCATGGAAAATGTGTATCACCAGTTGCTCAATAACCATCTGAATTACTTTAAATGCTATTTAAAAATATCATACACATGCTATTGCCGCAGGAGTTGCTGACATATTTTCAACGATTTCACAGACTTTTTACATAGTTTTCATGTGCTAGCTTACCACAGTTATGCATTAGAATTGCTAATATGCAGCAAGAATCATCTAAAATGCTAACAAAAAGCTAAATTAGTGAATTTGCGTTTCGACTTCATCTCATCCGACACTAACTTAGTGACAGGACTAAGCTAGCGCCGGATTGACGCTAGCTCAAAAAACGGTGACACTATTTGTATTCCTTAGAAAACCTTTAGTCAAACGTGATGTCACAGGATTCTGATGAAACGAAGTTGAAACGCAAATTCCATAACTAAATTAGTTATAGATTTTGTGCTCTTCACGCGCAAATATGGTTTTAAATAATTTTTTCCCTAATGGAGTCAAAAAAATACCTAAATTGTTCTCCACTAAGGAGAAAATAGCATACACTCTTAGAAATAATGAAAATTACATTTGACGTAAACAACGTAACGACGTATTTTTCCATCCGATATTAGGATTTTACATGCTATGATATGTAAAATTAAATATTGTGACTCTTTTGATGTAAAACTTAGGCTGAATAACCTAGGAAAGCCGAACAACTCACATTTTTACATGTCATTACATGTAAATTTATGTGAATTGGGATGCTCCTTTTTTGCTGTGTTGTGTTAAAAAAGGCTGCTTTACTGTAACATCTGAGCTGTTCAAAACATCACAAATACTATTTGTTCATTTAACAACCGCACTTCCTCCACCATTCATCCTACTATAAAGAGGAAAGAATCGCGTTGAACTTAATCCGATAACTTGCAGGTAACAACCGAAACTTTCCAGTTCTCCAATCGGCCAAAACTATACATGTATCGTTGCTTCTCAGGGTTTACGTCTAAACATCCGAAATGAATTTAAACCGATATTTAAACCGAAATGATAGTTTAAATAGGCCGTTACACATTACTTATACCAAACTTAATTTGAAATATCACACTATAGGATTACATTCTCGATGAGAAACTATTTTTTTCCTCTTAAAGCTAGGGATTCATAATTTAATCCCTACGTAAATATCAACAGATCATTTTCTTAAAAAAGAAATAATGTCTTCCTGTTTGCACTATTTTTGCACCATTTGCAGTCTGCCTACGATTGAAGGCGGACGGGCAGATTTCTTGCAGCCAAAGTGCATACCGAAAACGCCTTCGCGCAATTAAACTTTGCCGGTTTGTCTCTTGGCGGTGTTATTTTTAGTTCGTCAGGCCAAAAATCTTTCCCAATTGGTCGAAACAGCGCCCAGCAAAACAACGGGACAAAGAATCTAACGAAAATCCTATTTTCTCATGTCTCAGTCAGTCAGTCAGTCGCACACCCTCACTAACACGATTGGCTCCGTGTGTTTTCTTTTTTCGATATGATTTCCCGACACAATGTATCGCGCGTCTCCATCGGCGGGTTGGCTATTTTTAAATCACCGGTAGATTTTGGCTAAACTCACGTCACTCACACTATCACGATCACGCGCTCCATTGCGTGGTTGCGAACTAGGTTGAACGGTCATCAATCATCCCGTGTCGAAAAATACGGGAAAAAAGTGAAATATTTGGGTCAGTTTCGCTTACCTGAAGGTACTTTCCGCCAGGCCCCGGACGTAATCCGTGAACACCGGCAGCGGGATGAAAGTTTGTCCAATCACTTGTTTTCTCTGAGGTTGCCCTAATATCGTATTTCCCTACGAAGGAGATAAGAAAGAAAATATTATTCAACCGTATCCACTCGGAAATTATCACATCTAGGTCGTTATTTGGTTGTAAAATGATCTCTACCTTTTACTGGAAGATTACGATCAATTTAATACACATTTAGTGACCGAATACGGAGGTAAAAGATTCAACTACAAACCACCGACACGTTCTTACGGAAAAAAACCCCGAGAAGAAAATGAATCTGAGGATCGTACGGGCGCAAGAAAACTGAACCGACGATCGTGGATGTCGCATTGGCGATCGCATTTCCTTTCAAACTATGTACACGAAAACACCTACATAAGTCGTTTTCCACGACGGCGTAGACAAGCAGTCTTGAGTCGTGTCGTGATAGATTGATGTAGTAGTAGTAGTAGTAACTGTAGATAACTGGCTAGTAACATAACAATACGAGTGCATTTTCTCAAATTCGCATGTGTTCAAGTTAATATCCTTTCTCGGCGTAAAATGTGAATGACCTCATCATAGCGAGTACATACAACTTTGACAATTTGGTTAGAAACAAATCAGCTGGTCGGCAATAGGACATACGTCACTCTAGAGATCATGGTTTGAGTTAAAAGAATAATATTTTTCACGCAGAAATATCCGTAGAAAATGGAAAATGCTAAGATTTGTGCAATCGGTTGCTGATTCTAAGAGGATCATTCCATTTTCAAATGTAGTTACATCACTTACCAAATGTCAAATTATCGTGCTGCAACGAGTATGCGCATCAGGAAACACAATAGTCTGGTTAAATTAATTAATTATTATGCGCTAACGAAAACCTATCAATTTACGTCATCCGGAATTGCGAAGATTTCGGGTTGTAATGTGCACTGTGCAGTGTCTACCAAACGAATCGAATTATTTCAATCTTATTTCATTGCAGTAGACACTAGCACCGGTTCGACCCCACAACAAAGTAGTTATGGAGTTTGCGTTTCAACTTTGTCTCATCAGAATCCGATACTAACTTAGTGACAGGACTAAGCTAGCGCCGGATTGACGCTGGCTCCAAAAAAAAACGAAAACACTATTTGTATTTCTGAGTGAACCTCTAGTTCTGTGCGATGTCCAACGAGAAAAGGAGTTCTGATTAAGCTGATGAGAATTAATGAAATGGAAACATGGTTTGGCTTAGCAAGCCATAGCATAGTGCCCACAACAAAGAATTTTTCATATAATAAACTAAGTACACTTTAAGTCATCGCTCTATATAGCCAGTCCAGCATTTTCAAATGGGAGAAGTTCCGGCATTTCGACGGCGTCCCATTATGCTGCTTGGGACCGGCAATTCTATCTGCCTGGCTCCTGCTTCTACTCCAACGCTTCCGTCATTACAATACGATGTCAGCTGTTATCTTGGCTATCCTCTCATCTGCGGGCAACCCGGTAGGATCCAAGGGTCGGTCAGATTATTTCGAGTGGAGCATGACTCCCGTTATGCTGGCGCCCCGACGATCCGAACTTGGTGCTTCGTCGCGTTCTGGTCCACTCCGACAGAGAGTTCCCAGTGAAGGGATTTCTTCATAATTCGATATATTGATTCGCGACGACTTTCAAGTCGGAGATGCTACTTTGTTGATTTGATCGCTATTTCCTCTGCAGCTCGAAGAATATCCGCGTCACTACTCTGTTGACACCTATGTCTTGGTACATTTCTTCGACAATACTGCGACTGTCACTCCGGGAATCCCAACAAACAATGAAAGCTGTACAAGCTGTAGAATAAGCTGTACAAGAACTAAGCTGTACAAGAACTGTTTAAGCCATTATCCAGCTAAATTGTTTGTTGGGTTATCCCTTCGAACTTCTCTAAACCTAGAATATTCGAAGACCACGTGCTCCGGTATCCCATGCGGATTCACACACTTCGGACAAAGGGTTGACGAAGCATGACAAAACCGATGCAGGTACTTTCGGAAGCATCCGTGCCCGGACAAAAACGCCTCAGATGGAACTTCAGCTCTCCATGCTTCCTATGTGTCCACGCCGACACATTTGGGATGAGTCGGTGGTTTTACCTTCCATTCTCCGCGTTATCCCACTTTTACTGCCATTTAGCCAAAGAGTCCGCTCTGGCCAATCTTCTTACATCTCGCCAGTAGCATTCTACATCCAGAGTGATGAAGATGGGGATCATCCCGGCAATGACGTACGCCGGTTGCTGCCGATATCGTATACTGTACACGCTCGCGACACGAGCTGGCATGAGCCAAAACGTGTTCGTTAGCCTTGTCCGATTCGTGTTCACTATACCTCAGTATTCAGTATGAGATGCCCAGCAGACGACGTCTCTTGCTGAGGATGATGCTTTTGATCAGTATGATGCTTGCTACTACGCAAGCTGTCTTCCCGGCCTTCTCAAATACATAGTCGAGGTGGCTGTTGTGAAGTTTAATTGATCGTTGATCATCACACCCAGATCAACGCTTGCTTCGAAAGAATTGAGTATCACCCACGCCGCCGATCATGACACACTGGATTTTCAACGGTTGCTGGCCAGTACGACCTCCGTCTTGTGGTTAGTCTACTACAACTTGGCATCAGCCATCCAGGTTTCAATGGTATCTATGGTCTCTGTCGTCAACTTCCTCCAGAGTCTCGTCGTTATCTGTAAAGCCGTCGACCTCGACTTGGCTTGGAAGTTTCAGTGTTGACGCCCTGAAGTACTCCCGCCGCGCTCCTAATCGCCCTCTGCCCCCTGTTTGTCTCGCGGACCAGCACTTGGTGTTGAAAGTAACTTTCAGAACCTTGCACAGGTAGTCCAGAACCCGCATTAAGTGCGCTACGGCGATAGCCTCCCAGTTGGCGTTGTTGAAAGTGCTCTTCCTGTCGATCATTACCACCGCGCAGTAGCGATTACCCCTTCTCATTTGCTTCGAAGCTATCTTCGCGCTCGCAATAAGTTTGTGGATTGTGTCCACCGTCGAAATCACTTTCCAGAGTCCGAACTACCGCTGTGATAGTCCGTTCTCACTTTCAGCGTAGTTCACTACCCTTATGAGCATGATCCTTTGCTGAAGTTTACCAAAAGTATCCCGCTGGTATATATGCCGATATAATACTGTATATCCGGGTGGCTTCCCTTGTTTTGGCATCAACACCAGCTTCTGGATCTTTCGTCTATCTAGGAAGTAGCCCTCGTCCAGACATTTCTGTAGCACTGTCCTGAACATGTCGAGAAACGCCAGGATCGCAGATCGGATACTGTCCGGACCGGAGCTTACTTAACTTTCAGTCCTTTCACCATTGTGAAAAGCTCGCCGTAGGAGACCCGATTGTCACTGACATTTTCCCGTCTGCATCGACGTACGGTATAGGTGGCCATGTGGTTGGTACGTTCTTCCGAAAGAGAGCACTCAAGATAGTCTTCAGATTGTTGGCGCACATTTCTGCTAGGGTCGTTGGAGCCTTCGCCTTGTCCGACACGACACGATAAGCGCTGTTTCTTGTAGCAAGGGGACTTGCTCAGCGCTATTGCACGTGTAAAAGCGGCCCTAGCTGACCGAAACGCCCCCTTACGCTCTTTCCTAACTACCTCTGATCTTGCTCTCTGAACGCGTCTTCTGGCTTTTAGACAGGCTGCACGGAGGGTGATGAACCTTTCGTTTCACCAATACGCCGGACGTTGGCAGTTCCTCGGCATTCTTACTTAACACGCCCTCACTAGTGTTGCCGACAGCTCATTGGCATTCGGAATTGGAGCCGACTAATGGTGTAATGGATCGCCTGGTGGTCGTTATGTGTGTACTGCCCACCAAGTCACCATTTATCTATCAGCGACGAACTACATGTTATCTATCAGCGACGAACTACGAAATCGTTGAATACGTCGATGATTAATTCCCGAAAGTCTCTACGGAATGTGCTTGTGAATCCTTCGTTACACAGCCTTACATCCGGCTTCACCAGGGCTTCCAACAAGCTGTACCCCCTTGCGTTGATCAGTCTGCCACTCCGCTCCAAAGCCAAAGCATTGAAATCTTCTCCTATAACAACCGGCGTTCATCCGAATAACGAATCGGTTGATGCGTCCAGCATCCGATTGTACTGCTTTGGTGCCCACCATGGGGAAGCATATGAATACACCGTTGATCTTGGCGATCACGAAGCCTTCGTGTGGGCTATCCACCACCTTGAATAGGGTAACCGTCCATCACTTGGATTGCCAACATCCCTGCACTACCCGCCGCTCAGTTACCGTTATTGAGAGGATCACGCAATAATAGTTAATGAATTGCAACGTCGCACTTCGTTTCCGTTGTCAACTACGACAACAGTTGCTGTGGTTTGTCGCAATGATTGAGATTAAGCTAGGTTCAGGAATCAGAATATATTGGCTTAAATAGCACGTTCCTCGTATGCAGTCGGGGTTGTCTCCATGATTGTTGGCCTATCTTCGCTTTCTAATACGTAGAGTATGTAAAGCTGCCTGTCGGTTGGTCGTTTCTGTCCTCCAATTTACAGATCTTGCACGTCAGTTGCTTCGTGCAGTCTCTAATAACGTATCCATATTTTCTACAAAATGCAGACAGTGGAGCGACTCTCAGCGAGCACATCAACCTTCTGACTTTTATCATGTCGGTCTCCGCCAGCTTGTTGGCAAGGTATACCGGTAGTCGCATCGTCACCGTTTAAGTGCCTCCATACGACTTCCTAACCCGGATCGTTGCCGGTACATCTAGGTTGCACTGCTCGATCAGTTCTCAGTTCTTGTTCGGTTGGGATCTCGTCCAGACCCTTGCACTCGATAGTGATATCCTAAGACAGAACTCTCACGTTCGCTTCGCTGTCCAAGAATTTAGCAACGAGCTCGTGACAGGCCGAACTCTTGATGGACCGATCTCTCTTCAGCTCGTAGATCATCTTGGCTTTCTGGGTGCGTCTCGTTTAAACGACGTTCGCTTCCAACTCCACCAGCTCCAGGTCCCACCTCACTCTTTTTTAGAAGAGTCACGTACGAAGTTTTATTGTTCGCTTCACCGATCAGTGCATTGCCCTTGTCTCTCCCGATGCGGCTGGTGTATTTCTATCTTCTCCTGCTCCTTATCCTTTTCTTTTTTCTGTTGCCGTGTTTTGTCCGGTCCGTCTATTGGTTTTCCACACTGCGCTATCCACGGTTCTTTCCAACGTTCCTTGGATCACTAGTAGACTCCAACTCGCTCTTCTGTTTCTTCGGGTCTTCTTGTTTCCCCCGCTTGCCTTTCATTCTTTTCTCCGAGCGAGTATTGCGGCAGCACTTCAGTGTCTCCTCAGTTTTGGATGTTACGTGTTCCTAGATTTCCTTCAAAGTTTTTTTTAGCGGATTTAACTTTCATCAAGAGCGCCCTTTGCTCACGTTCAGCAACTTTTACGGCAGATTTAATGCTCGTTACTAGCTGCTTGATCTTGGTGTGCACATTGTGCTTGTCCTTCATGAACATAATGAGCTCGTAGACCTTTTTGCCTTTCTCATGTAAAGAAAGGCTATGCAATCACTGTAAAAATCGACTTTTTAACCGAGGCCCGGAGGGCCGAGTGTCATACACCATTCGATTCAGTTCGTCGAGATCGGCAAATGTCTGTGTGTGTGTATGTATGTGTGTGTGTATGTGTGTGTGTATGTGTGTGTGTATGTGTGTGTGTGTCATTTAAACTCACACAATTTTCTCAGAGATGGCTGAACCGATTTTCGCAAACTTAGTTTCATCTGAAAGGTATAACGCTCCCATAAGCTGCTATTGAATTTTTAGTTGATCCGACTTCTGGTTCCGGAGTTACGGGTTGAAGAGTGCGGTCACACAGCAAATTCCCATATAAACTGGTACCACCATGATGTTCAAATGATGTAAAACATATTAAAATTGATGTAACATTACTCTAGTTTGCGGGACTGGATCACTAATGATCAATCAAAGCAGCTTTGACCACATTGGCCACCTATGACGGTTCATGACGCCCCCGGGGAACCCGCCAAGTTCCTAAGCTAATATCACACCCATTCCCCAACGAATTCTCTACCGATTTTAACAAACTTGATTTCAAATGAAAGATACAGTAATACCATTGACTGCTGCTGAATTTTATTCGGTTCTGACTTTTGCTTCCGGAGTTACAGGGGTGTTAGTAAGGATGCACTGGAATTTCCCATATAAATCGGTACAATCGTAATACTTCAGAGGCTAAAAACTATTGAAATGGTCACCAAATTACTTCTAATCGCAGATCTAGATCACTGATTGCCAATCAAACATACTTTAAATATATTTTCCACTATCGACGATTCCGGAAGTCCGGAATTCCGGGAATATTCTACAATTAAAGTCACATCGGTTCTTCGGTGATGACTGAACCGATTTTCTCAAACCAAGTCTCAAATGGAAGGCAAAATATGCAGTTGAGTATTGCGTCGCCGCCCCTCCCCCCCCCCCGCCTTGCCCTTACACCTCCCTCCTTCATCACTCCCCTCCTCTTGGACCACCCTCACGCCCGCATTTCCTTCATCCACCTCGTATACCGAAATAAAATGAAGGATTTCTGACGCATCCTCCATTCCCAATCTACTAACCCCCCATTCCCTCCACTTTCAAACCCATTCCACCAACATTTCAAAATATAATCACATGAAGATAGCATTGAACTCATGCTCATTAAGATAATTAAATATTATTCTTTTGCCTTTCTCATATAGAAAGTTTATGCAATTGCTCCAAAAACCGACTTTCTAACTGAGGCCGGGAGGGCCGAGTCTCATATAACATTCGACTCAGTTCGCCGAGATCGCAAAATATCTGTGTGTATGTATGTGTGTATGTATGTGTGTATGTATGCATGTATGTATGTATGTGTGTATGTGCAGATTTGTTTACAAAATGTCCACATCGGTTTCTCAGAAATGGCTGAACGGATTTTTACAAACTAAGATTCAGATGAAAGGTATAATATTCCCATAGGTTGCTTTGAATTTCATTTTCAACCGACATCCTGTTCCGGATTACGAGTTGAAGAGTATGGTTACAAAACAAAATTTGTTGATTTGTCCACATCGGTTTCTCGGAATTTTCTGAACCGATTTGGCAAACTTGATTTTAAATGAAAGGTCCATCAGCTGCATTTGAATTTTGTGTGGATCCGAGTTCTAGTTTCTGAATTACAGGGTGATACGTACGATCACGCAGCAAATCCCGATTCTAACGAATTCTGCGATGAATGTAAAAAGGTGAAATTTTTTCCAAAATGTAAACACAACTGTTGAATTTGGAGATCTAGGTCACCAACAGTCATTCAAAGTCTCTTTGGCCACACTGGCCACCATCGACGGATCCGGAAGCATCCAAATTCAGAATAACGGTTATATTGGTTTCTCGAAAATGGCTAGACCGATTTGGTCAACTTAGTCTCAAATAAAAGGTGTTGCGTCCCTGGAAACTGATATTAAATTCCATGCCCATCCGACTTCCGGCTCCGGAGTTACGGGTTGTGGAGTGCGATCACATAGAAAACTCCGATTCAAACCGATACCGCGATGAATGCAAAAAGGTGCTCTTATATATACTTACCAAGTGTAATAAGAATGAAAGACATTTCAATAATGTTATATTGTACGAACCAGCTATTAAATCATAGTTTGGAGAAATGAGAAAGGCACAATTGCACCTCTAGGTGGATTAAAACAGGTTTTTTACTACCTCCGTTAGATTCGACTCCTCATGTTGCCGGAGATTCTAGTTGGTGTCACTACTTTTTTTCGAGCCGAACACTCAATTCAGGACCTT
This sequence comes from Topomyia yanbarensis, assembly GCF_030247195.1. Taxonomy (NCBI): domain Eukaryota; kingdom Metazoa; phylum Arthropoda; class Insecta; order Diptera; family Culicidae; genus Topomyia; species Topomyia yanbarensis. The sequence continues at coordinate 164,223,639 of NC_080670.1, forward strand.
TGGATTCGGCGCGGTTCGCTCTGTACCTTGTCAGTGCTGCAACTTACTAGGCTACTAGCGGCGTAACCGGTGATCTCTGCAGCTTAGCACTCCTTGCAAACACAATCGCGTTCTCCTTCGCTACGCGTACCTCTCCAATCACACAGAAGTTCTTGGATGTCTCCATGCTGGCGGGTCCCCCCCCGTCCAAGTCTCTATGTCTACTCGTTGTCTGTAGTTGCCTACTGGTTATCTTTACAAGCAGTGAAGATGGGGATCAAATTCAGAGTCGGGTCGGAGTAAATCAGGAAGGCTACAGCTGAACCTTGTATTCACCAGAATTTCACGAGGATTTTCGCGCGTAATTTTACGCAGAATTTCCCGCGGAATTTCGCGCAGAATTTCAGGTGGAATTTCACTCGGAATTTCGCGTGGAAACTCACGCGGAATTTCTGGCGTGATTTCAGTCAGTATTCCACGCGGAATTTCACTCGGAATTTCACGTGGAATTTCACGTGGAATTTCACGCGGAATTTGACTATCACGTAGACCTTCGACGGAATATCACGTAGACCTTCGCGCGGAGTATTTCATGGAGTTTCACGCGGAATTGCACGTGAAATTTAACGCAGAATTTCACGTGAAATTTCGTGCGGAACTTCGTACGGAATTTCACACGGAATTTTGCGGGGAATTTCACGTGGAATTTTACGGGCAATTTCACGTGGAATTTCACAACGAATTTCGCACGGAATTTCGCGCAGAACTTCATGTGAAATTTCGCACGGCATTTTGCACGGAATTTCGCGCGGCATTTTGCACGGAATTTCGCATGAAATTACGCACTGAATTTCTCGTAGCATTTCACGCAAAATTTCACACGCAATTTCACGCTGAATTTTGCGCGGAGATCCCTGTGAAATTTCACGCGGACTTTTGCGCGGTTTTACACACGGAATTTCATACAGAACTTCACCCGGAATTTCACGCGGCATTTGACACGTAAATTCACACAGAATTTCGGAACTTCACACGGAATTTCAAACGGTATTTCACACGAAATCTCGCAGAATTACATGCTGAATTTCACACGTAATTTCAAGCGTAATTTCACGCGGAACTTCGCACGGAATTTTACGCGGAGCTTCGGGCGAAATTTCGCATGGAAATTCGCACGGAATTTCGCGCTGAATTTCATACGAAATTTCGTGTGGTATTTCACGTGGAATCTCGAGCCGAAATGTACAAGGAATTTTACGTTAAATGTCCCGGCGAATTTTGTGCGTAGTTTCGCGCGGAATTTCAAGCGGAATTTCGCGCGGAATTTTACGCGGAATTTCAAACTGTTTTTCGTGCGGGATCTCGAGCGGAATTTCGCGCGGAATTTGGCACTCAATTTCACACGAAATTTCATACGGAATTTCGTGCGGAATTTCATACGAAACTTCGCGCGGTATTTCATGTGGAATCTCGCGCGGAAATTTACACGGAATTTAACGTTGAATGCCGCGGGGAATTTTGTGCGGAATTTCGCGCGGAGTTTTACGAAACTTCATGCGAAATGACAAGCGGAATTTCAAGCGGAATATCGCACGGAATTTCGTAGGGAATTTCACGCGGAATTTCGCACGGAATTTCGCGCAAAATTTCGCGCGGAATATCGCACGGAATTTCACACGGAATTATACGCGGAATTTCATGCAAAATTTCACAAGAAATTTAGCGCAGAATTTTACGCGGAATTTCATGCAAAATTTCACAAGAAATTTAGCGCAGAATTTTACGTGTATTTTCACATGGAATTTCACACAGAATTTCAGACGGAATTTGGCGCGAAACTTTGCGCGGAGTGTCACTCGGAATTTCACACGGAATTTCACGTAGAATTTCACGTGGATTTTCGTGCCCAGCGGCGGCGCCTAGTTTTAAAACAACTCAACCCGATGTATATTTTCAATAGTACGACGCAACCTTCAACTCAACCGTGGACACATGGGAGCGCGAAGGTTGCATGATCTACTTCAATTGCATGTGAACTTGAAAAAGGAGACATATACTAGGCACCAAGATTACGCGATTTAGATTTGTTCCATTGGGTCTATATTTGCGTTAAGATTGCTCCAACTGCTGAATTGTGATATGTATATTGCAATTGGCTCACGGGGCTACGCGGTTCTACGTTATGCGGCCTTACCTCTACTTAGTCATTTTCCATATACACGAGAATCTTAATTCCAGCATCGTGACTTTCAACTACGTGTGTGTAGCTTGCATGCAAAATATTACTTTTTGCTGGGTTCAACATGTTGAATGATATCGGAACTGAACTGCGCAGGTGATGATACTGAATATAGGCGATTTTAGACTCACGATGGAAACAATAAACGTAACGGTTGCTTTACTATTGATATAATACACACTAGATCGAGAGGCTTCCTTTTGCTCGTTTGTAGCTCTGACTCGGGTAGAAGCAGTAAGTAGACTGTACCAGCTAAAGGGCGAACACGAAATTACTGCGACACATTCAACAGGGCATAACTTTTTTACCATTGGGTAAAAATCAACCAAATTTTGCACACTTTCTCATTGATGTGTATTGTTTACATGCTGTCAAACTCGAAGTCGTGTTTTTCGATTCAACGAAAATGGAGGTGAACCAACGCGTGTCGAGAGAACAAATTCTTTCCAAACACCTGGAATTTCCTGACCTGTCGCACCGGCAGTTGGGAAAAATGTTGAACATTCACCATTCAACCGTCTCCAGAGTGTTGAAGCGGTTCCAGGAGCGGTTGACGTTGGACCACGGCAAAGGAGCTGGAAGAAAACCGGGACCGGAGAACAAAAAGACGGAGGGAGAGGTGAAGCGGATGATTGAACCAAATCCCAATGTCTCAAGCCGTGATTTGGCTAAAAAGATCGGCATGTCGCAGAGCTACGTCCAGAATGCAAAGAAGAGAGCTGGACTACATACATACAAGGTACAGAACTTCCCAAACCGCGATGAGCGGCAACAATCGACGGCTTAAACTCGGACACGGAAGCTCTACGAAAAGATGCTGACAAAATATGGCTGCTGTGTGATGGACGACGAAACGTATATAAAAGCCGATTTTAAGCAAATTCCGGGGTTGGAGTTTTTCACCGGCAAGAGCAAGTTCTATGTGGACGACAAATGTAAGAAGAAGAAAATGTCGAAGTTTGCCTCCAAATATCTCATTTGGCAGGCCATCTGCTCTTGCGGACTGAGGAGTGAGCCTTTCGTAACAAAGGGCACAGTAAATGGCGAGATCTACAAATCTGAGTGCCTCGGGAAGCCTTTTGCCGTTCTTGCAGCAGCACGACGAAGCTCCGCTATTTTGGCAGATTTGGCATCATGCCACTATTCTAAAAGTGTCCTGGAGTGGTATGAGGCCAATTCTGTCCATTTTGTTCCAAAGGACATGAATCCGCCAAACTGTCCGGAGCTGCGCCCGGTGAAGCAGTACTGGGCAATGATGAAGCGGGAACTTCGGAAGAGCAAGAAGACAGTCAAAGACGAGAAGGACATGTTAAGAAAATGAAAAAAAAACTGAGAAACTGGTACCGGATGACACTGTAAAGACTTTGATGGAGGGCATCAAGCGAAAATGAACGCATTTTACACTCAAGGCTCCATCGATTAACTTTTCTTTTGGTGTTTGAAGTAAATATATGTATAAAACTACACTAAAATTTTGGTTTGATTTTAAACATTATAAGAAAATTGGCATGACATTTTTGGTGTCGCAATAATTTCGTGTTCGCCCTTTACAACTGTAAGGGCCATGGCAAAAGCATTAAATATCCTATTTTGGCTTTCAAAATACGAACGGAGACGAATATGAACCATATGATTGATGCTACAAAGCGTCGACAGTCGTTATCTCACGTGGCTTCTCTTTTGTCGTTTCTCGTGGCAAAGAGGAAGTTTATGTATGTCAATAGATATGCCGATAGACTTGAACGATTGGCAGTATTTATTTGTTTATTTGTTTATTTGTTGTACCGTCACCAACAGACCCCTTGGCCCCAATGGTGGTTACTTAAACTAATTACATTTCAGAATACGAATTATTTTAGTTTTTATCGAATTCCTTGTCAGGTTGAAGTCAAACGCCGTCGCCACACTGTTAAACACACGCTGGAGTCCGGTAACAGCGCCCTGGCGCCCATAGTTAGTTCTCCTGAATGGGACTCGCAGAAGAGAGTTATTGCGCAGAGCTCGAACGCGAGCTTGAAGATCGAGGCGTCCGAGGATTGTAGGGCAATCCACCCTGGCTCCCTAAACCCTAAACTCCTTAAAATGCAGTAAGCTCGATAAAAAGAAGGCAATTGATTAGGTTATGTAATATTTTAACGCTCGATCTAAATTTATGATAACTTTTCATACTTTATGTTAGAATGTCAAGTGCTGTTGTTATTTACTCCAATCAGACCCGGTCGGAGTCTGAGCTAGAATTCTGGTTGGTTTTAGTCGATTTTCCGACTCAAAAAGAACAACCGATTCAGATTCAGAAACCGTTGTTTATTTTTAGATAGTATTTTGGCAAAACCAGTAAGAAGTTCGGTTCTAATTCCGTCGCGATACATTCACTGGAGAGCCAGATACATAATGAATAAAAATGTAGTTGCAAGTGTTCTCGCCCAACGTGAAATACGTAACGGTTGAAAGCGGATTAACTGTGCACTGCCCTAGTTCTTAATCCACCTTCGCTCTTACCTGGTTTTCAGCAAAAAAAAAAGTACCAAAGATTAACCTGTCGAGATGTTTTATGGTTCCTTATTATAGTTCGTGTGTGTCGTTGTGAGAGGTTCCCCCTTCTAAGTGAGTGCATTTAATTTCAATAATTATAATTAGCTCTGAGAACGTTGTGGAACAGGTTATTTTTAAAATTATATCCCCTGATGATTCTAGAGTCTTATGTACAGTGCGGTATACTAAAATGACACACTTCGGACGGGAAAGACTTGGAAAACCGCTGTTCTCGTGTCATCGCACAGGTAAAGCAATAAACAGTACAGCATGTATAATCTGCGACGCTAAACGAACTTAAATAGGCCAAACACTGTTACTGGCGAATTGCCCTGTGTTCTTTGAAACAAATGCTTCACACACACACGGACTAATCCGTCAACTAAATGGTGATTAAAACGAACAGCGAAGTTTTTTGTTTACCGTCGTGGCCAGCATTGAACCGTATACACGAGACTGATTAGCAGATGACGAGAGCTGCGGTAGCCTTGGTATGTTATGACAATTTTGGGTTAGCTCCTCATTGACCTGTGTACGGTTCATGGTGCCAGCAAATTAGTGTCCATCAATTTTGAGTTCATCCGGGATTTCCCCTCAAAGTATATTTTGCCAGTGAGCTTTTACGCTCCTGAAATCACAAAATGCAGACTAATACAAGCCACAATCTGCAGGTACAAGTACAGGTATACAGCTTTTTCTACGTTGTTGAATCCATGCAGTAGGTATCCTCCGTGTAAATATCGACTTGAGTGTTATTTTCCCGTGTTTCGGTATTTTTATTCGCCTCATTAATCATTCCTTGACGCCCACGTTGTTTATTATGGGAAAAGGCTATAAATTTCTTCTTGATTCACGTGGCAAAATAATTCTCATCATCATCAGCGGTAGAATGTGGGTGGCCACTGCTATTACTACCACCTACCCATGTATGTGCTTACTAACTAATACGACTGTTAGTAACTTACCGGTAAACAACTCGTAATTCCATGCGAGCCGAAAAAATACTCTCGACCGTAGACAACCACCGCCGTGTGCCAAATTCCTTCGATGTGACGACCTGGAATAGAAATGGAAGGAAAATCGTTACTACGTAGCAAGAATTGAACAGATATGTTCGTCAGAGTAGAAATCATGACGTTGATTGAGAAGCGGATGAATGAAAACGTGTGGGTTGTCGAATGCCGGTTTATTTAAAGATGACTGAAATTATTTTGTGATGGAAGATCAACTTAAAAGAGTAACTATTTTTTAATTTATTAAAACCCTGCATTGTTTTATACCAGTGGTGCTCAACCTTTTACCATGTATTGAACGGAATTCGTTGATTTCAATAGTTTTTTCACGTTCAAGATCTGTTTTGCTAGGCGTAGTGTAATAGTAAAACAGATCGAAAAATAAACAGAAATAAAAACCAGTTTAAAATTTGTGACAGGATTCGTATCTAGCACCCTTAGTGACTGCGGTTCTGGAAGTACACCTGTAGCGATAACGACTACTACTTTTTGCACCCAGTGTGTAGACGGGTAAAAATGGATCGATAACCTTGTCTTAACATCACTATCAAGGCGCATAGCCTACAGCTCGCAAGAACCGATACTGACGAAGAATTCTACATCCAGCTAGAGCATAAATGCGACCGCTGCACCGCCCAAACCATGACATCAAGAGGAGATTTCAACGCTCAAGTTGGCTAGGAGAAGGAACACATACCGGAGATTTAGGCGCATACCAACTGACCAACGAAAACGATCTTCGACTTATCGACTTGGCCGCGTTCAAAAACATGGCCGTACATTGTACCGTCTTCCAGCATCGCCTCCCACATCGGTACGCCGTCACCAAACCAAACCGAAACCATGATTCGGCCGCGAAGGGTAGATTCTGAGTCGTTTAAGCATCCGATTCCAGAACATTTGAACAATACTATAGAGTCCTGTGGGACTCCCGGCATGATTTTTACTGGCCCCCATTAGTCTCGTAGACCGAAACTCGGTTCAGTAAACAATATCTCAAAATTATGCATTTTGTTCACTGATTTAGAAATGACTTCCCAGTTTGCGGTCCTTAGCTTACGCCCTTGAAACTCCTATCCCTACCTCCGCGCGGTACTGACCGGGATACGAGCAACTATAGTGGAGATCGGGTAACCAACCCCCGGTGAAAACTATGGTCATACGCAGACGGAGAGGGGGGGTCAAATACACGCAACATGGGTTCCAACTAATGCAGAAATTACTACTTTCGGCCAGCTTTTTCGGTCAAATACTCCTCTGTGTGTCTGTTCTCCATGTAAGGAGCGGCCCACAACAGCGTTTGTTCCCCATGCTAGTCGGTTGATCATCGTCCGAGTGCCAGCGAGGGACTCTGAGCTAAACACCATGTAATATACTTGTTTTGACGTGAGTCTTTGCTTTTTCCCTTTTCAAGGATTTTTAGGAACGTATCCACTGGAAAACAGACAGAGAAAGAATGAACGGAACGGTGAGAATTAAGAAAAGGTGATAATTCACCCTTTTAATGGAAGCAATGAAAAAAGATATGTCCAAGCAGGAACCGAACCTGCGATCTCCCAGTCACTAGCCATCATATATTCCCGACAGTATCGTGATCACCTCCATAGCCTCCAATACCTACCAATTGATCTATCGACCCCAAACCAAACTAAAGAGGGAGAGATGACGATCTGCTTTGTTTCCTATAAGCAGATCGTCACCTTTCCCTCTCCTCAATCGGGCCTAAGGCCTCAGGCTTGAGATATTTAGTATCACTGTTTGCCCCCTTAGTTAGTTAAGACTTTGGAGGGGCTATGGAGGGGCATGTTGAAGTCTGCCCTCCAAGCCTATCGGCACTACGCAGACGCCATCGACACCATGGTCCCCCAGAGAATATGGGGGTTGGTGTCAGGCCTTGTAAGCCAGCCATAACAAAAAACTAAACAACGAACAATGAACTAGATTGTACGGACCGGCACAATCGGCGAAGACCATGGCCAAGAAAAATGACTGCCGATTGGAAACTCGGGACGTGGAAATGTAGGTCTCTCAACTTCATCGGAAGCACCCGCATACTTTCCGATACATTGAAGGATCGTGAATTCGGCAAAGTAGCGTTGCCGGAGGTTTGCTGGAAAGGATCAATGGTGCGAACGTTCAGAGCTAATCACACCATCTTCCAGAGTTACGGCAACGCACACGAGCTGGGGACAGCTTTCATCGTGATAGGCGAAATGCAGAAGCGCGTGATCGGGTGGAGGTCGATCAATGAAAGAATGTACAGGTTGAGGATCAAGGGTCGGTTCTTCACCTAAGCATAACTACCGTGCATAGCCCACACTCCGGAAGCACTGATGAGGATAAGGACGAATTCTACGCATAGCTCGAGCACGAATACGACAGCTGCCCACGACGTCAAAATCATCAGAGAAGATTTAAACGCACGCCAGCTGACGAACAACAACGGCCTACGACTAATTGATTTCGCCGCCTCCAAGAATATGGCCATACGTAGTATCTATTTCCAACACAGCCTCCCATATAAATACACCTGGACGTCACCACAATAGACTGAAGCACAAATTGACCACGTTTTGGTGCCGCCTCTGACATTATCGACGTCAGAACCTATCGTGGCACTAATATTGACTCGGACCCCTACCCGCTAAATGGTATAACTGCGCCCCCGTCTCCATAATTAACAATGTACGATACTGACGCCCGCCTCGGTATGATCTTGGGCGACCGGGGCCCCTCATGAGGACTGCTAGAACATTATCGAAGCGGCCATAAACAACACAGCTGAAAGCGTCGTCGGGTATGTGAAACAAAAACAACGGAATGACTGGCACGACGAGGAGTGTAGAGGAATGTTAGAAGAGAAGAATGCAGCGTTAGCATTGATGCTACAGCATGGAACGTGGAAGAAGATAGAAAGATACCGACCAAAGCGTAAGCAACAGACTCACCTATTCCTGATGAAAAAAACGCTGTCTGAAAGAAGCAGAGTGTGAGGAAATGGAACAGTTGTACCTCTCCCAAGAAACCCGAAAATTCTATCAGAAGCTCAACGCATCCCGTAAAGGCTTCGTGCCGCGAGCCGAAATGTGTAGGGATAAAGATGGAAGCATTCTTACGGATGGACAAAGGTGACTGAAAGGTGGAAGCAACACTATTTTGAATACTTTAATGGCAATGAAGAAACAGATGCAGAATGCCAAGGCAGTGAAGGAGAATACTACGTCAGTACGGCGGACGATGGAAACCAGCCTATTCTCACGCTGGGGGAAGTAAAGGATGCCATTCAACAGCTCAAGAACAATAGAGCAACTGGTAAGGATGGTATTGGAGTTGAGCTCGCATAGTGACCACCACGCGATTCGCTACTGTATTAGTCTATTGAACCCTGCTGCAGCACGGAGTAGGATGACCGGCGAGCGAAAGAGGAAAACGAAAGCCTGCAACAAAAACCTCTTCGTTGAGGCACTTCGGCCGAACGGCGAAACCGAGAATGTGGATGCGGCTGACCCAACAAGAAGGATTGTGGCGGCTTGTGAAGCCACGATGCCGCGACAACTGGAACCACACAATAGACGGTGTCCAGCTTACTAGTGGAACGAGACGCCTAGTGCGCTAATCGCTGCTTGTCTTAGAAGGCAGACTCAGAGAGCAATATCGGAGCCAGATAGAAAAGATCGAAAGGCAGCGTTTCGGGAAGCTAAGGCCGCTTTTAAAACGGGACATCAAGCTTAGCAAGTCAAACTGCAGCAATGAGCTGTATGCAGACGTCAATTCCTGGTCAATTGTGATGGCAAAGATGGTGGACCCGTCGACGCCACCTGAAATGTAACCTCGTATGCTGAAGATCATCGTTGAGTGTCTCTTCCAGAAGCACGATCCTTCTGCTTGGCCACCAACACCGTACGACGAAGAAGAATCCATAAGTGACTAACGATGAGCTCGCCGAAGCGTAGATGCGACTAAAATCAATGAAGGCCCCCCCCCCCCGGTCCAGATGAAATGCCAAACGTGGCGCTGAAAGCAGTGATCCTAACATATCCGGACATGTTCAGGATGGTGCTGCAGAAATGTTTAGATGAAGGCAACTTTCCAAAAATATGGAAGGCACAGAAACTGGTTTTGCTGCTAGTTGAAAACACCTACACTCGGCAAACTCCTAGCGAGAATCATCTCTAACAGGCTGACGAAATGCACGGAGGGCGAGCGAGGACTGTTAGATTCTGCAAGGAGTCTCGACAGTGAAGGCAGTGGTCGGGAGCGTTGAGAAGGCATCTAGTTGGAAGCGAAAAGAAGATGGTTATGATGCGCTCAGCAGCGCCAGGTAGGAATCCATCGCCGCTGCACCGCACAGAATGAGGCTCTCCGACTATCTATGGTAGTCCTGAAGAGCTACTTCCAGAGCAGAGTGTTGCTGTACGAGACGAACGAAGGGCAGAAGTTGAATGAGTCATAGCGACGTTCCTCGGGGCTCCGTTCTCGGTCGCGGACTACGTGTCTCAAATACGTGAAGCAGTGGATATGTATGTAACGAAAACAACCATCAAGAGCTGGATGAACGAAGTCAAGTTGAAGATAGCTCACCACAAGACACAGTTGTTGTTTGTCAGCAACTGCAAAGCGGTTCAATGGATGCAGATCGACGTCCGAGGGCACGTCATTGGATCGAAGCGTGCAGTGAAGCAATTGGAAGTGATAATCGACTACCGGTTGAGCTTCAACAACCACGTCGACTACACCTGAGAAAAGTCGGCGAAGGCAACCAACGCAATAGCGAGGATCATATCCAGCATCGGCGGCCCGAGCAACAGCACGAGACGTCTGATATCTAGTATTCTGTCACCAATACTGCGATATAGAGCTCCCGTATGGGACGCGGCACTGAAAACCAAGAGGAACCGCGAAAAGCTGAACAGGACGATCCGGCTGATGGCCGTACGAGTTGCGAGAGCGTTCCGAACAATATGCGTTATCTCCGGGATGATCCCCATCTGAATCACTCTGATGAACACCAAAAAACGTGGAAAAATGGTGAGAATCGATTCGATGGTAAGGTGGCAGCAAGAATGGAACAATGCGGAGAAAGGCAGGTGGTCCCACCGGTTTATCCCAAACCAGTCGACGTGGGTAAATAGAAAGTACGGAGAGGTGAACTTCCACCTGACATAGCTCCTGTCGGGCCACAACTGTTTCAGAAAGTATCTTCATCGGTTCGGTCACGAAACGTCACCATTATGCACGGAGTGCAAGAACGTCGAGCAGATACTGAAGCATGTGGCCTTCGAATGTCCGAGGTACAAAACGACACGCAGGGAGATTCTTGAAATGGGTGAGCTGGACATTAACCCTGATAATGTAGTTCTCCAAATGATAAACAATGAAAGCACGTGAAACGATGACGCAGATCCTTACTACCTTGCAGCGGAAATGGCGTGACGAACAGAGAGCAACGGTTTCGAGATAGCAATCATCGCCAGACAATTCTCCGCCGGAGTAGGTTAGATCCATCACCGGCAACTAGTCGAGTAGACTGTGGCAAAGCACCTAGTATGAGTTGTCGGGGCGACAGTGAACCGGGCGCCATACTCCACCCGAAATCACTGGAACGACGGTTTCGGGTTTCGGGAGAACTTCACGTCGGGGAACTCTCCATTAGAGTCGGCTAGGTCCATCGTCGGGTACTAGACCGAGTAATTCGCGAACAAGTCGGGATCTGAATGGTTCAATGAGGAAGTGGTACTAAGTGGCACGAGAAGGAGCTGCGGTGCTGAATGGCACTGGACAGGGTACCAAAGGGCTCAGGATGTTGAGGAGCTGAATAACAGATGGGCAGGCCCGACGAGAGGGGGGGTCAGGGGGGGCAACTACCCTGGGGCCCGGGTCTGTTTTGGGGGCCCGCATTTTTAACTGAATTAAATTTATTTTAATTTAATTGTTGAAGTTTATTGTTTCTGTCGACACTGCAAATATATTATATAACTACGTTCCAATCGTTCCAATGGTTTTCTGAAGTACGTGAACGTAACCCAATTAAATTCATTTAACAGTGCAATTGAACCATTCTGGTTTCATTTATCGCAAGTGTTTGTCAAAGTGTACAGTATGAAGTTGTATACAATTTATCATATGCTTAGCTAACTGTTACTAATAAAAGTTGGATATTTTCGGAATGGGGTTGACGAGTAAATGACGAAAATCTATGAATGAAGCGATTTTGAAAACCAAGATGGCGAATTCTAGTTAAGACATCTCTATAAGGGATCATCCATAAATGACGTACCATTGTATTGGGGAGGGGGAGTATTGTATTTTGTGATGATGTGTGACGACAGGGAGGTAGTGGGTCAGGTCATGCGACGTAGCTTTTTTAAAGGGGAATAACTAACATCGTTTTTTATTTTTTTTAATTTTACGTTGACAAGGGGGGGGGAATTACCGTCAAGCTACGTAATTACCAGGGGGTGGTACTTAGAGGTTTGTGTAGAGATATAGGTATATTGATTTGTGATGCGGATGATATGATTATAGAAAACTTTTCTCAACCAGAAGACGCTATATTGGCCTTCAAAAGGGCATCGCTCATCTATTCGTCAAATCTGCTTAAAAATACCCTCATAGTTTATACAGATATTGTTCGAAATAGTTCCAAAGTACCATTTCTATCATCTACTCGTCAAGCCCGTTTCAAAAATTCCCAAATTGTTGGGGTTATCGAGATTATTGTTCAATCGGAAGTCTCCATCCTGGATTTCAAAAGGTATTAAATTTCCATTTTCATCATGTACTTGTCAAGCCCGTTCCGGAAATACCCATATTGTTAGGGTAATCGATAATGTTACTCAGCCAACGAATTTTAATAAGAATGTGAAGTGAACTTTTTTTACGATCTAAATCCCAAAAAACGAACTAATTCAATTTACGAACCTTTGGCTTGGTTCGTAAATGGAGGTTCCAGTGTACACATTTGATGCAGAAAAATATGGGAATTTAACTAGATACTTATTCTACCCATTAGTTTCCACCAAAAGTCGAAACTCTTTCTCTCACAACTCTCTGTCTCAGTCTTTCTAACAGCAGACTTCGCTGTTGGATCACAGTCATCGCATTCAGAATGTTTTCTCTCTGAATGTCAGCGCAAATGTAACATGATTCCAAAACCGATTTTACCATGTTCAGAAACCAATAAAGAAAATTCGTTCAGGTCATAGTGACAACTGCAATAGCTGCATCCAGTTCCTCAAAATCAACAACATGTACCAACAACAAAAAACAAGGTAGCATCAGTAACGCGAAATTTCACATTCAGTTGCCTATTTCTGAATAATTTGCTGAATTCAGCATTCAGTTTCAATGCTTCCCTCATTAATTCACTGCCAAACTGACCGAAGCATTCATTTGTTATTATGTGGACAGTTTGTAGGCAGTTTTTTTACATTTTCGAGCATAACTGAACTGCATAATCTATATCTGGTGCACTTTTGCTTGATGATCTCAGAGCTAGTATAGAAACAAAATTCAGTTTGCTCCTGAAACCGAATATATGCGTTGTACCGAAAAAGCGAAGAACGAGGGAAACAAACAAACCTTCGATTCATCGCGGCGGGCATGAATTGAATTTTGTTTCTCTTTCAAGCTCACAAAGGGATGTCAATTTTTCTACGCTCGGATTCTGGGCAGCATTAACGATGGTAGCATTAACGTGCGTCAAGGGAGCATGAACGATGGCGATATGGACTGTATGGCAATGCCGCAAAAAAGGTTTCCAATCGCAATGGCAAATCGGACGCAAGTAATTCTAATGGCCAGCCACAAATATTCCTTTATTATTTTTATTTTTTCCATCTATTACTTATTTAAAATACTGACGACTCTGTTAAGCTAACGCATTGAATCGTGTCAAATAAACAATATTCATAAAAAATAGTTTAATTGAAACGGTTGCATCCGTATAGTTTCTCTAATCGATATTGAAATAAGAAGTCATATATGGTAGGGCCCGTCAGTACTTCAAACCCCAGGGCCCGGCGCGGCTCTCGACGGCCCTGCAGATGGGAGCCAATAGGCTGTGCAAATTGGACAATCTGTAGGTTAACTTCCAGATTGTCCTTTAAGGAGAAGAGCACTAATTCTCGACCCACAGCCAATTTTCTTACTGCAATACAGAAATGCGCGGATGGTCGAAAACTGGAGCTGTCGAAAACATACATACAATTGATTTCAACTGCGGAACTAGCTATTAAACTCCTCTGAGGGTTCTCGCACGGTTCGGGAGAGCGATCAAGTCACGGAGAAGTGTCTCTAGCTTGACAAGAGCAGATGAACTGGAAGCCGGAAGGAAGATGTTTTCACGCAAGTGCGGAGCATTCAACTAAACATCAGGTGTAGCGCGTAGTCATGAGCCCATTAGATCCGGCAGGATTGTTGTGTGTATTTGTTTATGTCGAGTGTCAAGTCTTTAGCCTTTTTCAAAGATCTGCTCCTTAACCGTTATGTGTCCGACGCGGTACCCGGGTACCTTTTTAAGTTTCAATTAATGAAATTCCCATGTTTTATCCACAGCTGGAAATTGAAACTTTGTGACATCTTAGAACTTCACTAAGTCAAGCTTTTGGGTTAATAATATTCTTGATATAGTGTTGGACACATAACTCTTAATATTTTCCTACAAACAAGTTCATGCAAACTAAATTTTTCTATAGACTCCTCGAGGCTTTGTTCTAGGTTCCGCCGAAAAATGGTTTTCTCTCGGCAGACTTTCCAAAGGCAGGAAATAACTATTGAGCAGCTTCACAGTTTCTTTATATAAATCCTATGCAACTGGAACTCTCTTCACCACTAATATTGAAATATATCTTGCCCGTCACCACCGGTGTAATCTTACAAATATGTTCGCGCTGGTATTGTTACATTATTTACGTCGACATACATTTCTAAGCAGCGTTTCCACTTTTTCCACGGACTATGAAGCAATCGGTGGGGTCAAACCACAAAAAAGCTTTCTGTATAATTTATTTCATCACGCAACATATCTAATTTTTTTTTCATTTCATTTGTTTTATCCAAGAGACTTCAAAGGAACCCTGGAAACGTGAATAGTCACAATAGCCGAAGGATTTCTGATTTCAGATCGGATCATCAAGGATTTAATACTCGCTATTAAGGACATTAGAAGTGTTTATTTATAGAACATAACGACATGAAAATATGTTATTAGGCAACGAGTGATTCACAACGTACCGAAATCGTCTATAAAAATAAATCTACTCACCTAGCAGCATTTGAGACATCGTCGCCGCCATGCCACGAGTCAAATCGTAAATGTAAAGAACGACTTCATTGCTCTCATCCATCGTCGAAACTGTTGTTGTTTTATTTTGTACAACTGACTTTAAAATCTGTGTTTATATTCGCAATACTAAATATCACGATCACTGCTGTTACGTCACTATGTTTTTCAATTTTTTTTAAGTTGGTAACGTTTCACTGTCACTACCTAAGCAACCAAAGTATTTCAGCTGGTGATCTAGCAAAAATCAATCTTAATTTTATTTCAATTGTATTCAGCAAAAGTGTCCATCACAAATTCTTCCAGGATCCCCGAAAACCATCCAGACAAGCTATTGCTCAACCTTTTCTGGTGCGCTTCAATGATTCAACTGAACTTCCCCGTCGGCTTGGTGTCGTCGCCGCGTATGTATATTACGTACCTCGGGCTAAACTTTACGACGGCACTGGCCAAGAAGAGGTAAATATCACGGGCACACCTGCTCCCACATCTACACACACCCATGCAAATATTTGACGCGGAATCTGAGGCAAAGACTCCTCTGATGGTACAACTAATAAATACCATAAATATCGCGCGTGAACTGACCAGGAGAAATATTCAAGAAAACTGTTCAACGTTTTCCTTCGGGCGGGCAGCCGCGGCGCCAAATTTTGTAGATTCCTATCTCTAACCTATACACACTTGAATTGCACTTTGCTATTTAGTTCTCTGTACCGTTCTGTCGCCGGTGAGGGTGATCCGAGCTGACAGGGCAGGATGCTCGGGGTGACTAGAGTGGTTAGCATGTAAGTCACAGTTTTCGGGAAAAATAAACCTCGGCTATAAAGTACTACAACCTCGTTAGAACGGCAAATTTATAGCAGAATAACTAAGAGCAGTCCGTTAAATCTGCAGTACAGCTCGATACAAACTGGTGGAATTCCTAGTGACGGGTACCCGAAATATGGGGGAACCTTGTAGCAGGTAATTTACACTGCCGCATATTGTCTAGTCGAGTGAAAGAGTAGACATAGATCTTATGCTCTCCCGGTTCAGGGTCATATTTTCGTAAATGCGTGCCGAGCGTAATTCATTTCCGGTGTGGGCTGTCGGTAACGAATTTGGCGAGGAGATGGGACACAAAAGAAACACATTTTTGAAGTTTAAACAGTGATTTTTTAAATCATCTACTCTACGAAATTGAATCAGGTTCTAACCCCAACTGCTGTCAAAATGTGTCTAATGACAAAGCATTAAAAAAACGGCAAAAATAGTTTGCGAGTCATGGGTGGTGCAACTTATCAACGTAGGGTATGTTTGCCATTAGTGGACCCTGTTAGATGGACCTCTTCAACTGACTAAATTAATTAGCTAGTTAGAACGATCAAACCTAAAATTTCTATTCTATATCTATATGAGAAAGGCAAAAAAGATTTTTTTCTCATTTAATGACCCAATTATCATTACTTCCACCAGAGTCTCCTATTTTTTACCTTTTTCAATATTATATTTATAAACAGTAGCCTGTTATTGATGACTTTAAAGACTGATTAACTTTTTCGAAATCTCCATTATTGTTTACCTCTGGCTAACATTATGTAGATTGAAAGAAATTTTGCAAATAATGCATATTTAGTGAGGTTTTTTTTCCAGGATATTTCATTCTCTACGCTCTTCTTTCGATCTCGAGATACCCATATACTTTACATACTTTACTTAGTGAATTCATTGCGACGCATGTCTATGCACATGTATAAATCAAAAACGCCCAAATAAAAATATGGTAAAAAGAATTTTCACTGCGACAGTACTGAAATTTTACAATAATTTACAGTAAAATCTAATGTTACGCTATAATAAAAAAAAATAGTAAACTTTGAGTTTATACAGTAAATTTTAATGTAAAATTGACTTTCAGAGTTAAAAATGGGGGTGCTTAGGGTATCTCAACATTTGAAAAAAATTACTTTATTCCACACATTCTTGTCGGAAATAGTAACAATTGATGTGACTAGTAACTAGTGTTAATTTGGGTACCAGTTTTAGATACATCGTCTAACTAGACACCCAGTTGGTGCTAGTTACTGACGAGATGATGAATTGAAACAATTCGAATTCGAAACAAAAAATCAAACTTCATTAATGTGAATTCGCTGTGCCATTTCTTCGCTGGATAGTAAGATTAATTGCTACACAAAATTTTTTGTCTGGTGAGAAAACTGTGCATCCAAAAATTTTGAAACATTAATTTCCACAATAGCTATTATGTTATAATTTTTTGTATAGTTAATGCTATTATTAATTTCTATCCGGGCGATTATCGTATGTCTAATGAGTCACATGATTTTAATTAACTATCAAATGACAATTTATTTTCTCTTCACATCTGTTGAAATCTCTCAAACTTTTACATTTAGTTATTACTATTTTATAAACCAAGTAAAGATATTGGTGCTAATTTATACGCCGATTGCAGGTCTATTAAATGACGAAAATGTGCATCATACTCCCTAAAAGAGACAACATTAGCACTTCACCTTATCAATAGCTTCAATGTTATGTAAAATCATACGAAATTGTGAAATTCCATTATTCGGTTAATCACAAAACGAAATTACAGTCGATTTACCTAAACTGAACTATATGAACAGTTAGTTCAGTTTAAAGGAAACCTGGTGTATTAACTATTGGTCGCAAATCGCAACCGGCAATCAGCGCAAGTCTTTGGACATATACTAAAACTGGAACGGTACTTCTAAAAGACTAATCACTCATCACTCGATTCCTAATCACATTTTGCTGACTCATGTTAGTGCACTCTTTAGATATTCCAAGTAACTTCACTAATTACACTCAGAAGTAATGAATGAAATATCATCTCGACTACCAGCTTATAAAACACAAACCTCACAAACAACTAAATAATCAAAAGGTTTCAAAATTTACACCACGATTACAAACTATCTAACGCGTCTTGCTAAACTGCTGCTGGAATGTACTGAAGCTGGTGGTTTCGGTTTGTTTGATTATTGTTTACATTTTGCTCTTTTGCTGTTTCATGTTTTTTTGACAGCTTCAGCTGTTTTCGCTATTTCATCGAAAATGAATCTTCCACAGCAAGAGCAGTATGAGAGAGAGAGATTGTCGCTCTTTTCAAAAATGACATCCGCTAGTTCATCCGGGCCAGTGCAAGTACGCAGCCAACAGTCAAGACAAAATAAATGCAGGTTAGACTGCATTATGAATATTAATTAGCTGGTTAATCAGTAATGCATTGAGTTTAGGTTGTATCCCGCCAGTACTAAAAAAACATTTTTGACGTGGCTAGTGAGAGGCATAACTGTCACTGTAACCAAATACAAATATTAATATTAATTTGTATTTGCTGTAACGAAAGCTATAAGACTCGATATAAAATAACCATATCATCAAACCTATCCAGCTTATAATGGTAATGGCGTCCTAAATCGTCTTGTTCGTAATATGTAATGATACATTTTGTTGGGTTCAGTGTATTCTTACCGATTAGTTGTTTACATCAATCGCTCTAGCTATTTTTAATTTTTGACGAGATTTGTGAAATTTCATCGTTGTTTATCGTATCAATCGACAGGAAATTTTGTTTTTACCGTTGTTATTTTGCAATGTAAAAATTTATGTTTGTTTTACATTTCTTATAAAAGAAATGTATAGAATTCGCTCAAACTTTCAAGATTTTTTCCGAGGCCCGGAGGGCCGAGTCTTATATACCAATCGACTCAGCTCGACGATTTGGGACAATGTCTGTGTGTGTGTGTGTGTGTGTCTGTGTGTGTGTGTATGTAACGGACAAATTCTCATTCGTGTTTCTCAGCAATGGCTGAACCGATCTTATCCAAACCAATTTTAAATGAAAGAACTAAAAAACAGTATGAACGCTATTAATTTGTTTTTGATTCTGATGTTTAGTTTCCAAGATATGAATGTTTGAATGCGCAAAAATGGCGTTTTATGCAGTTTTTTAAAATTATCTGCCGAAACTGACAATGTAGATTAACAATTTATATGTTTTTGGACAGCTTTAACGAATACCTTTCGAACAAGCTATAGATTGTTGAAATCGGACTATTATCAAAAGAGATATTTAACATTAAATGCGGACGAAAGATTTTTATCATTTCCCATAGCCAGAAATATGACCAAAAACATGTAATCTATTATTAACGCCAAAACGGCTTATTTTAGGTCAATAGTATCTTCGGAGAATTTAATGGAGGCAATATGCCCTTTCTTTTGGTATTGTGCTTTTGCTGATTAATCCCCCTATGAGTGAGATATTTTCACAAATTTTTTTGGAAGTGATTATATCGAAATGATGCCTTCAGCAAATTTGTAGCTCTTACTTTTGCGAATAACGTTACTGAAGACTTCAAATATCTATTTTGAATACTTTAAAAGTTATGGCTTGTTGTTTGTTGATTACTCTTTGTCGCCTATTTATTGTTCAATATAGTAATAATCCATTGAAATAAGCCAAACATTATTTCGATAAAACGAATTTTGTATTTCATTTTACTATCTACAACCGCTAGAAATAATCACCGAACACTTCCAAGTTATCTGGAAGGAACTTGATAACTTATCAGTACAAAAATGTTCATTTGTGCGAACTTTCTGACTGCAATTTTGCTAACTTATAACCATCGGATCGATCTGAAACATATCGGAAAATGAAAAGCGAAATAAATAACTCCAAGCAACGGCGTAGCCAAGAGAAGGTTTTGGGGTTTAACACCATACAACCGCCCCCCCCCACAACACCCAAAAAAAAATTGGATTGAAGTTGAAAATTTATTGATGCAGACTGATTTAATTCAATATTACAATAACAATTATCTGATCCGTAGATTGATAACCTGTTGTTGTAAACATCATGAGGACTTTTGATAAATTGTCGTAATGGGGTCCTGATATGTAACTGTTCTATTGGTCTTGATTTCACAGTTGTCTAATTGCATCAATATCAAATTCCTGCCTGAAAACATTCCAATAGAAAATTCCAGAGTTCTGTAATCAATCATAATCCTCAGATTTATTTTCAAATTGATCTCGTTTTTGTAGAGATGTACTGTAATAAGGGTCTTTATTTAATAGGAAGCGAAGTTAAAATTGATTTAATTCTATGAAACATAGAACTGCTCAACGAAAAATGCATAAATTTCAACTATTGCTTAAAATGTTTTTGCCTTTCTCATTCACTCTAAAATTCGTCAATCTAATCCCGACCGGGAGGACCGAGTGTCATATTCTAATCGACTCAGTTCGTCGAGATCGGAAAATGTCTGTGTGTGTATGTATGTCTGTATGTATGTGTGTGTATGTGTGTATGTGGAAAAAATGTGACCTCTGTTAATCAGAGATGGCTGGATCGATTTGCACAAAGTTAGTCTCAAATGAAAGGTACAATCTTCCCATCGGCTGCTATTGATTTTTTTATTGATTGGACTTCCGGTTCCGGAGTTACGAGTTGAAGAGTGCAATCACACAACAAATTCCCATATAAACTGAAATGAAAAATTTTCAAAATCAAATTTGTATTTTTGATGCCAAATGACATTATAATGCATGAAACATTGAGATTTGATGTAAACTCGAAAAAATAATGTTTGACAAAAATTGATTTTTTGGACTTTGGTACTTATTTGCTCTGTTACTATTTTCTGTAAAATTGGTATTGTAAAAAAACGTAAGGGCGATACTTCAATGCTGATAGGTGGGACCGAAAAAGTAAACAATCGCCAAAGGGACTATATACTATATATACAATCATTTTGTCAATTTCAATAGCAAACACAAATTTTAATTTAATAATTTCAAATACTTCATGAAGTTTTGGGTTTCGATCACTGAATCATGCAATCTAGGATGTAAAAAACACAATATTTCTAAATTGGAAATAAAACCAAGTCTGGAAATATGCATTGTTGATTTTCTTTGAATGCACTATGAGTCACAAGGGCGATTTTTCGGTACAAAAATCAATAACTCACAAACCGTTCATTTTAGAGAAATTATGTCTGAGAGAATATTTTTGGGGATTAAATTCGCTTTCTTTTAAAGTAAAATGTAGCTAGGGTGGTCCTCTCAAACATTCTTTTCGAAAAATTATTTTTCGAACAAAATGGTATAGCAAGGTACTTACTTCAGCAAAGTTGTAGAAAAATGTTTTTCAGTTAACATTTTCAAATGAATTAAAGTTATAGCACTATCGGTTTTTATGTTATGATTATTTCTATTCTTTAACTTAGGGTGTTTCTGAAAAAGTCAGTTTTTTAACTATAACTTTTTAAATAGTTAGTCTATCTTCATACTCTCTATGAAGCAATTTTAGTACTTTTCATTGCGCATATTTCTGCTGAAGAATGTGAATCGATATCATTTTTCGTTATCGAGTTACGATCATTTTTTTAAATAAAAATGATAGTTTTCAATGTCCTCTAACTCAGAAGGTTGCAAAAACTAGCAGCTAAATTTGTACTCTTTTGAAAGTGCATCAAAAATACTATAAAATATTCCAAAATCAAAGTCAGCATTTTTGCCCTTCGATGTCAAATATAAACAACAACACCACGAGTCGTGACAGTTTAATTGGTATCAATCTCATTCATGAATCGAATCGCAGTAGCCGACGACTGCTTTGATCAACGCGTGTAGTGCTTTGTATTATTAGTGCTGTTAAAATGCATAAAATAAAGTTGTTCGATTTCTGGAAAGTGGCCAAAGGTGAAAATAAAAATAAAATAAAAGTTGTGTTTGAGGAAATAATGAGATAATTTGATGTGGGACAAAATGAAAAAAATAAGTTCACTCAGAATGCAAAAGCTGTAACAATTAAAACATGTAAAAGGTTTGATCAATTTTGGAAAGACAGTAATCGAATTGAGACGAAAGTGCTCGATAAAAATTCGAAATATTTTGAGAAGCCGTTAACAGTTCCTACAAAAGATTCAAACTACACTTCCTCCCAAACCAGCATTCACAGAAATTCGTCGCTTACTTAGAACAGAATGAAGGGTAATCCTTAATTCATTTGCTTTTTAAGGCAAAATGCGCTACATTTTATATTATGTCAACACTTCCATTACCAACAAGTTTCATGAGCGAGCAAGGAGCTAAGGCTCGGAACGATCGACTGAGTCACGGTAGAAATTGTTCAAGAGTCGCGAACATGGAAGATGTTTTCTTTAGAGCAATGGACTCGTCTAATCCGGTTCTTGCAGTTAGAAGATCCCGATACAGTAAACGCACTGAAATAAGTTCAATATTAAATGAGTTAGCACTTTGAGAAAAGACACACGATTCAGATAACTATGACGACGACGATGCTGATGATGTTGATGATTGTGATTATAATAATTATGAGGATGACGATGATAATAAAGTAGTTACGTAGAATAGTAAAATAAATATCTGTCTGAGCCTAACGTTTTCAATATTTGTGTACATATATTTGACAAGCTCAAAAAATCATTTAACAACTCGACTTTTTGATCTAGTAAAGCAGGTTCTAAATGGCAATGACCAGACCCTTAAAAACAGCCGTATGCTGATGTCATTTAATCATAATGTTGATGTCAACATTTTTCGCTGAATGACAAAAAAGCAAAAGTTGATTTTGAGTTATTTTACAGTATTTTTGATGCACTTTCGAAAGAGTACAAATTTAGCTGCTAGTTTTTGCAACCTTCTGAGTTAGAGGTCATTGAAAACTATCATTTTTATTTAAAAAAATGATCGTAATTCGATAACGAAAAATGATATCGATTCACATTCTTCAGCAGAAATATGCGCATTGAAAAGTACTAAAATTGCTTCATAGAGAGTATGAAGATAGACTAACTATTTAAAAAGTTATAGTTAAAAAACTGACTTTTTCAGAAACACTAAAATGACACCCTAAGATAAAGAAGAAAAATAATTATAACATGAAAACCGATAATGCTATAATGCTATAACTTTGATGCATTTGAAAATGTTACTTGAAAAACATTTTTCTACAACTTTGCTGAAGTAAGTACCTTGCTACACCATTTAGTTCTAAACATAATTTTTCGAAAATAATGTTTGAGAGGACCACCATAGCTACATTTTGCTTTAAAAGTAAGAAAATTTAATTTCCAAAAATATTCTCTCAGATATAATTTCTCTAAAATGAACGGTTTGGAAGTTATTGATTTTTGTACCGAAAAACCGCCCTTGTGACCCATAGTGGAATGGTGGGTTTTTTCAAGAAAAAGCGTTGATTTCTTAATTCTCAGTCGCGTTGGAAATTTGAGTAAAGTATAAACTTCAAATCGATTAAAAAAATCGATTTTTTTGGCTCAGTACAATATACATAACCCCTTTAGAAAAATCAGTTTTCCCACCACAATGCATTGATTGAGGAATTTAGATATTTTATTAACAGAGCATTAGCAATTATTCGTTTGTATGTCTATTTTATGGGCCATTTTTTCGCCTTCCCATTGATTTGGTTTGAGATTTCTAGCACTGATGTTGTCCTATGCTGATTTGAGTGATTCTCTGAGTCCTGCCACTATCCCATGTAGTATGTGTTATCAAAAACATTGCGAAGCATCAAGTTCTAAATGTTCTCAAACGATATAATATCCGAAGAGAGTGATAAGAGTTATAAGAAATGTCTCATCACACTGTTAGGTGGATTAAAAGCGTTTTTTTTTAATTCGTTTATTTGGCACGGCTCAACGCGTTACCTTCACGGAGCCATGGGTCTTTTATATATTTACATGATGTAAACAATAAAAATAATAAGCAATTAATTTTGAGATCGATCCCGTACGCGCGGCTTGCCATTGCGCGCGAAGATCCGTTTTCGCGTCGGGGAAATATTTTCATCCACGTCAACTGTATCATGGGGGTCATTCATATCTCTGTCTTCGTCGCACATTTCCGGGTCATCATCGGGGTGACTGCCTTGGTGTTCGCGATCAGGTGTTGTTCCTAACTTCTTTCCCTTTCAAGTCACGAGCGTGAACCCTCCGTCATTGCTAGTAGCTCCCTCATTGATGGTATTAGCTGTTGAGTTTGTGGTACTTGACGCGGCTTTCGCAGTTGTCACTATTGCTTGAACAGTAGCCACAAATTTGGCAACCGTTTGTGGCTCAGGGAAAGATATTGGAGACTGAGTGTTGGTACTTCTTTCTGTAGATGAGCTTTTCTTAGCGGTTTCTGGGCAGGGTTGTCCGTAATGTACCGTTTGTTCACAGAACTGGCACGTGTTAGTTTGTCCTTGGTATGTACATAGAGTCCGCTGTGTAATGGTATCACCCCCTCTGTTGTGTACTGCAGGGCAACGTAGGAAGGAATGGGTTGGTCTACCCGCATTCTCACCACAAAAACACCATTGGAAATACCTGGAAAATAGTTCCTCCACGTATCCTCCGTAATGGATTCCACTTCTCCGAAATACGAAATGAATTTTTTAATAGCTACTTTGCAAGTACGTGGTGCCAAATCATGTAATTTAACTTCCACGTTTCCGTTATCCATATACACAGGGGTCTTGATTTTGGCGGTGTCACAATCCAGCACGTGTTTTAAATTGTTTTGCGAAACGAGTCTTTTCGCCTGGGCAAATTTGTTGAACGTTATCAGACCCGCGTGCCTGACGTGTTCCAACTGGATGAAGCTGACATCCGAAAACCGAAGCTGCATTTTCACCTTCAGCAAATGTTCCACATCACCCATACTCGGTCTTATGCGGAAAGACCGAAAGTCAATGGCCACCGTGTTGGTCCGAATAATCACATTTTGTTAATGATACTCAGTCATCTCTATAGATCACCACACAAGAATAATAGTAACGGTTCCCTTTGTTCTTCAGACAATGCACACAAGAAAAAAGCAACTGGCTTTTCATTCAATGGCTACCGCTGTGACGGCAGGCCCTCAAAACCACAAGACATCAGGTGGTGGTGTGTTTACCTCCGTTCGTCATGATATAAAAACCATGATCAACGATGACCGATGGACGAGCTCCGAGCAAGTGTGGATATCAGTGAAACTTGCCGATCGTAATCTATTCCTGTGTGTCATGTATTTTTCACCTGACAGAATTCGTGATTTCAGCCTGATCAATGTACATCTTTCCTCCGTTTCTTTCATCACCTCGATCGCCGCTCCGTCTGATGATATTGTTATACTGGGCGACTTCAACTTACCTGGCATGACGTGGTGCCAGGCAAGTAGTGAATTTCTACGAAAAATCTGTGCTTATCAACAATGCCAGTTGTATACTGGACAGCTGCAATAGCGCAACTCTTCGGCAAATCAATAATGTCAACAACGAAAATGACGTACATTGGATCTCTGCTAACGAAGTGCCCGGGATTACGCACCTTACTGCTGCACTGCTCCGACTCCTTTAGTTCAGCATGTGCGTCATTATCCTCCACTACATCTTGTACTCGCTGGTAACCTAGGAGTGAATTTTGAAGGCATCACAAGCTAAATCGTCTACGATATTGAAAACGCTGACTACGACAGCATCGTTAGCACACTGTTGGATATAAACTGGGATGAAAATCTTAATAATGACGACACTAACGAAGCA
The DNA here is from genome assembly GCF_030247195.1 of Topomyia yanbarensis. Classification (NCBI taxonomy): domain Eukaryota; kingdom Metazoa; phylum Arthropoda; class Insecta; order Diptera; family Culicidae; genus Topomyia; species Topomyia yanbarensis. The sequence goes on from NC_080670.1 coordinate 164,249,279, forward strand.
GCGATGGCGTTTTCTAACATCCCTAACTACCTAATCAACCGTCATAGCCAAAATTAACAATTAGTACCAATCAGCACCCTCCCTGCACAATAAACCGTCCCTAAACGATTAAGAACTGCCAAACTAGCTGCATTAAAAAACTTTTCAAAACATAAGACACTTGCATTACGAAACCACTACTTTCAACTCAACCACGAATATAAACGGCAAAGCAGACACGTCTTTTTAGATACCAGCGAAACGTCGAGCATCAACTGAAATCATTAAACCCTTAAAGACATGAAACTCATTTTTCCTTGATACTCATTTTTTCTGGTTGGATACGATATATACCTCTTGTTAAGGCTTTATATCACAGAATTCGGTATGTTGCCAAATGGTAACAGTGTGCATTTAAGGGTTAATGGAGTTTTAGACACCGAAACTAAGGAAATTTGCCAACTGCTCTCCTACAAATTTTCTATCGTTTTTCCGACGAGTGCCTTTTACCACACCAAGTCGCAGTAGCCTTCAATCTCACTTCTTCTCTAGGACGAATCATCAACTCAATTTGCATCGACATTGCAGCAAATTCAAAGCTTAAAGCATCTAGTTTTCCGAGCCCAGATGGCGTTCCCTCATTTTTTGTGAAAAGTGCATCAGCGGGTTTCTTGAATCACCTTCGCGAGCCTTCGTGCTATTACTCACTACTGGAACATTCCCTTCCTGCTGGAAAGTCGCGCACATGTTTCCAATTCATAAAAAACGAAACAAATCGAATATTGATAATTATCGGGGTTGCAGTCGTGTTTAAGTTCTTATCTAAACTATTCGAGCTAGTTGTGTTAGACTCTATATTTCTATATAACATTTCGACAAAATCAACCATGATATCGCAATAGCGAAGCTGGACGAGCTCAGCATTCCAGGACAACTTCTTCGCTATTTTCGTTCCTACCTCCTCGATGGAAGGCAACTCCAAATCAGCATTAACGACTATCGTTCTGCACCATTCCCCTCTACATCCGGTATCCCACAAGGAAGCCATCTCGGTCCAGCAATATTCCTCAAAGGCCCCGTCTTTCTTTCGCCGTGTTGGAAGTTTTTCGACAAATACGGGATAAAACCTTGTTTTGGCCAGCCCCAGCCGTGAGCACTGCTGAGACTCCCTGAAATAAAGCCCTCAGGGTCGGCACGCTTATCCTGGAGTTTCGCGGGTAGCAAGGAAATGCCTGATTCTTTGATGCAAACTCTACTTTTATTCTCCTCACTTTCGCAAACTCTTTCTTCTATCTCTTTCACTTTCCACTTCTTAAATCTATCTGACCCTTTTTCGCTGCTTCACCACCTGATTCTCCTACTGTCGAACTCCCGTTCTCCTTTCACTTATCGAATAGCTGCTTTCCGGGTAAGTGATCGACCTTTCCAGTTGTATGTTAGTCGAAGCGAGCTAGAGCGACTCGGTCTTTCCCCTTTGGCCAAGTTCATTGACCCCGTCCATGGCATATAACGCGCAGCGAGCTATCCAATCAGGTTGATCGCCACCCCACCCGTTTCTTCGCCTACCGTCACCCCCTTTCAGTTGATGACATCTGGTGGTGGGTTTTAAAAGCAATGGTGGCTGAATGCTGATGGTAGTATGGTCTGCAAAGGTCAATCAACTGTAATTCTAGTGGAAGGTCGGTTTACAGTAAACACATCAAACAAACACAAACATTTCCTGCTTTATATTTTAAACACTTATACGACAATTTAAAACACGCGGTAGTATCAACAATCTTCAAGGAAGAGACTTACGACGCTTACAAGGTTTAGCTCAATATTATATTCAGAAGAATTATAGTAAATAATACGAGTCATATTTTGGTTAGAACATTTTAGTTTCACATTTTACCGCATAGAAAGCGCCAACACTACGCCAACGGAAAGAGATAGAAATTAGGTGCCTTCCACAAAGTCGTAGAACAGGCATCTCTTCCTTAAAAAGTGCATAAAATGCCTCTTTCTCGTCTTCGGATCTCACTCCGTCTGGCAGTGTCCCTTGACGATGCAGTAGTTGAAAAAACGACCTTTCGACATCACTACACACATCCTTTCACTGATCGCCTATCACTTGATCAAGCGTTGAAGCACCGTGCCCAGCACTATAAAGCTAGTTTCTAGCTCGTTCGTGTACCGACGATCTGGCAGGGATGCATGAAGCACAGCACGAGAGCCCAACACGAGCTGAGCGACCGCTTTGAACGAACCAAAAGCAATAAGCACTGACACCGCTCGTGCTAGGTAACCTTCGTGCTCGAGCTGTAGGATTCGAAGAGCTAGCGCAACGAGTTAGCACGATGAGCTAGCACCATGAGCTAGCTCGGTAAGCTGGCAAGAGCAAGCTCGGTGAGCTAGCTCAGTGAACTAGCACGAGTTAACTCAATGAGCTGGCACGATGAGTTTGTCCGATGAGCTAGAACGGTGCAGTAGTGTAAGCTATTGAACGAAAGAATAGGACAAAGCAAGAAATAAGCGCTGGTAAATGTGCAACAGGTTGCTGAAAAAACGATGCAGGCATCATTACTCACACTAACGTGTTGTTTTTTTCAACTTTTCTATAGCTGAGCTATAGCTCCGTGCAGTGTGCTAGTTATTACCGTGCTAGCGAGAGCTCTCACTCATCGGTACTCGTGTTATTTGCTAACTCTAGCTCATCGAAAACCAGCACAAGCACTGGCTCAATGAATTTAGCTCTGACACATTATGAGTCAGTGCATAGAAATAGGATACGGAGCAGCACCGTTCTTGTGCATGCCTGCGATCTGGTAGAATGTGCCCGCCCGATGCCGACTTTTTCACACCATCTGTCCCGCTAAGCAATACTCCTGGAGTATAACGTTTTCGAAGTGGCTAGGTTACAACTCGCCGTGCAAGATTCGGTCGTAATCGGGGATACCAAGCGGGTTGCAGTCCCATGTTCCAAGTTTCCAATCGCAACGCTTGACCGATTTTTGATGCGAGCGGTCAGTGGATGATGTTGAAATTTCGGGGTGAACCTGAAGCGGAGGATCTATTCGAAGAATTTCGGGGCGATAACTGAAAAGGAACTGAAGCTAGAGACATATTTTTTCGACGCCAAAGTAAGGCTACTCGACATGAATGATTGCAAGATTCAATGAAAATTGTTTTGTTTCGATATCTTTCATCGTTTTTTCCATCCACCGGAAAATTGTCTGCTATGGTGGTTCTTTGTCGATTGTGAAAATTGTCTAAAATTGTGAAAATTTCTAAATGGTTTCAAGTGGTTCTTTGCTGATTGTTCCGATCCATATTTGCTTGTAAGTTAATGTGGTGTTTTTTAGGCGGCTTGTTGGGCCAGCACCAACCCCTTGTTTCGCCGGAGGACCATTGTATGGGTGTGGAACTTGCGAAAGGTTTTTGATTCTGCCTATGGTAAAGTGTCCATATTCGCTCACACGTTCTTATTTCGCTAGTACTGCAGAAGGCGGTAGTGCCTAGTCAACAATGGACTATAGTTTAAAAGCGTCTCAGCAGCTATTGTTATCTGTTTGTTTCCGTAGTAGACCAAGCATTCATGATGTGGATCATTCACTGAAGGTGAAAATGGAGCCTAGCTTTATCCAACTACATCACGTGAAGCACACTGCTCTGATAACTCAAAACATTTGGTTGCGTATATCAGCCTTCGAATGAATATCCTGGTGTGGTCGATGAGAAAATTGAGGTACAACTACACGATCTTACACCGTTTATTTACAATATAGACAATACAAAATCTGTCGGAATTTTTTTTTTTCGTTGTTATGCAAAAAGAAGTGC